>NC_138771.1:110102541-110310041 GCF_965119305.1 Pelophylax lessonae
TCTCACCTCCATAAATAACAAAGGGCCAAAAATGTTACCCATAAAGCATGTGACACACAAATATATTGGACCTCTTCGTAGGTCAAATCTTTCCTGATGTCTGAGTGAGCTATATATAATCCAAGCAAACACACACCCAGAATGGTAACGCCCAGTCAAAAAATTAACTGTGTGTGTCCTGTGTGTTTTGGAGCATGCTCAGTTGCCAAAACAAGGGAAATAGAAATGAGGAATAGAAATGTATGTAGGTGTGTATAGTATATGTGAATTGAAAAAATTCTCTATTCAAGTTTGCTAGTCATTATTTAGAATGTTTAGATACAGGAATACATACATATATATACAATTACGTGAGAGAGAGAGAAATATATATTTAGGTAAACAATTGAAACACACCTTTTGGGATTTGGGAAGTGAGATTGTGACAATTGACCAGATATGTAAGCCAACAATCTGACTCATCACTCATGAACATCCCTAAATTTGGCGTGGCAATTATATCAGGCGTTCTTATGTGCATTTTGGCTGGCGTTTTCACAGGCGTTTTGACATGCATTTTTTGGGCAGGCATTGTTATATGAAATCACCTACAAAAGCCCCAAAAACAGACCACAAACACGTACATGTGAACGTAGCCCGTTTGGGGGCGTTTGAGGGGGATTTGTCCAGCTCAAGGATCAGCTCCCAAAACAGGCAAAAAATCCAATCCTATTCAGTTCAATGGCCCCTGTTCCCATGTGAGCATTTTGACGGCATGAGGAAAACACCCAACGCTCACTGAGAAATAGCACAATGATTAGGGAGTCTGCCTTCCTGCTGTAGGTTTGTAAGTTCGAATCCGGAAGGTGCCCTCTGTATGGGCAACACTTGGATATCTCCAATCCTCCAAATGTTGACATCATTAATTTTGTTCATGTTTGAAAAAGGCATGTGTATCAGCAAACTTTTAATCTAAAGACATGAACAAAATACAAAAGATGCCACATAAAGTCAATATGTAGCAATATTGTGAGCTAAAGCTCTATTTGTTTGTTGGGCATACTTTGCTAATTAGCCAAGTATAAGGGATATATATATATATACCTTCAGTTAAATGTGTAGTAAAATGGTAACACTTGGCCATACCCATATGGAAGAAAAGGTAGTATTTGCAATATATTTCTAAAAACATTCTTTGGAAACACATAAAATATTGTCAAAATTGTGACATTTCCTTGATATGTGTGAAATGCTAATAATCTTTCTTTGAAATATGTTTTACATCTATTTTTTTTCTATCTGACGACCAATTCCCCAATGTAATATTTTGTGGGTTTTTTCAGATAATGTGGAGGTTCTATATAAACACTGTAGATTTGACTGCTATGATTTCGGAGTTAGCAGGAAAGGTGTATGGAATGTGATGGTGTTTACTAAAGGATCCCTTGTTGGAAGTGTGCATGTTTTTCCAATTCCGCCGGTTTTTGCCATTTTCTATGGGCGAGACAGCGGATTTGCAAGCGGTATTCAAAAAAAAATTGACCCAAAATCGCGCTGGCGAAATTTTTTGAGCCTATTTGGCGTTGCGCATGCGCACATTCGCGCATTCGCAGCTCGCGGCTGGAGGAGCTGTTTAACCTTTCCACACTTTCGCAGATATCTCTCTTTCTAAGTCAGTTTTTGAGATTTTTTAAACGCAAGTCATCTCCAAATTGACTTCCACACCTTCCACAGTGATTTGGGATTTTTGGGGGTACAGGGGAAAATTTGGCTAAACTTTAGTCGAGCTTTTAGCTGGCGTGGTTTTAAGTCGCGCTCTGACCATATTGCATCTTAATAAATCTCACACTAGGCGCTATTTTCCGCCCGCCGTTCTTTGAATGCCAATTTCAGACTTAAATAATCGCCGGTTCGCAAAATCCCGCCGAAACGCCAATTCGCCGTACTATGAATCAGGCCCAAAGTCTCATTTCTTCAGTGTTTTCACATGAAAAGATATAATAAAATATTGAGGGGTGTACTCAATTTTGTGAGATACGGTATGTGATTTCATGCAGGGGGCCGCCCTGCTACAGTATATCTGCGTGGGGCGGTCCATAAGTGGTTGAGCAATAACAGTTTCCTTTTGAGAAAAAGGTTTTACACAAATGAATAAAAGCTGACCATTGTAAGCAATCCTATCAGTGTGAAATGATTTGTCTCTACCCTCTAATTGCCACTTTTGATGGATAGCTTGGACATAAAAAAGGAAACTAATGCAGTCACCACATCTAAGAATTAAAAGAAATAAATATAATAAATATTATTAACAAAAATAATCAGTTTAGCTGCAAAGCTGCTAAATTGTTTGTAGGGTTGCCTATCAGGCACCTTGCATTACCTATATCTATGTGCGTTCCAGAGTCCAGTGTGCTGGGGGGCTCTTCATCTCATGCTGCCGAAAAGTCGTTCAAAAAACTGTCATTTGGTCTGTTCGTTCATTTTTCGTCCAGTTATTGGGCGCAGATAGAAAATCAGTTTTAACTTTTCAGAGCTAAAAAAATCGGAGGAACAGTTTGTAAAATTCTGCCGAATGAACGATAAATTGAAAGGTTAATGTGTTTCTCACCCAAACTGTTTGCACTAGGTATATGTGATACAATGATACAATAAATGAAAAACAGATTCATTTATGTCCATTGAATGATTTATCGTTCAAAATCCGGTCATTACATGATGGCACGATTGTCTGCTCTCCCGGCCGAGTATTCGTTTTTCAAAAATTCGTTTGAACGATTTTTTGTATAGTGTATGGCCAAAAAAGGGCTCCATTCACACCTGAGCATATAGTTTTCAGGTGTTTTTTCGGGCGATTTTCAGGCATTTTTTCAGGCGTTTTATGCAGGTGTTTGGAGGCAGGCATTGACATCTAACAAAAACGCCTGTAATCTGCCAACAAAGAAGCTCATGTACTTTTTGGAGCTTTAGGCATTTTGCTTCAGGCGACAAAACGCTCATATGTGAACAGGGGCCATTGAAACGAATGGGATTTTGCTTGCTGGGCGTTTTGAGACTTCGGAGATGAGCGTTTTTTATGAGCTGAAAAATGCTCAGGTGCGAACAGGGCCTAAAGTCTATTTATAAAGTGGTGAATGTGGCTTTCACCAAACATTCTCTGATAGAGAATCAATTATTGTCATTTACCAGACATGGACAAGGAAGATTCTCCTCCATAGAAGTCATATTCACTGTTTTATGAACAGTTCATTCAAGTACAGGATTCACCTTAATTCAAAAAGATGACATCCACCTTGTTCAATACACTGAACCATATCACACTGCATTTCTCCTACTCAAAATGTCTTCAATACAACTGCTATTAAATGGAACAAATGAAAATGACATGAGAGAATAAGGTGCTTTTATTTCCAGCTCTGTCTGTTTTCAGTGCTGTTCTTACCTCTTACCTTGAAATTCTAAGTTATCTGAAGTCTTACCCAATATACTCCGGTAAATGTCAGCTCTTTGATTAAACCCATTTTTCATGTTAGCATGATTTATTTCAGATTTATGTCCCTTGTACTGCTTTCTCACTTACCAAAAAGTTGACAATGTATAATAAATGGGAAGCTTACATTTTCTATATTGATTTATCAGTCCAATAATACATTTTTATATAGTAAGCAAAACAATTAACTTATTAAGCACAAATTAACTAAAATATTTCCCCTTTGGAAAATACCAGGTCATTTAATACCACAAATAGAAGAAAAAGTTATATAAATATGTGTATTCAATAATGCACACTGGGGATCATTTGGCATACTGTGTTTCCAAGAGAAAAAACTTTTTTCATTGGTTTAATTGGAAATGTATATAAGCCGTCATTGAAATTGAAGCGATTTGTCATGCGATTTTACAAGTCAAGTCACATGACAAGTCGCATTCTATTGCCAGCAATGGCACCATTCCAATCGGTGCGACAACGACTTTGTGGTCGTAAAAGTAGTTCCTGCACTACTTTTGCTGATGTCGGGGTGCAACTTTGATAGACATCTGTGCATGAAGCTGCACATAAGTCTTTTAAGTTGCACCCGATGCCGCACTATATTGTGGCTTTGAAATCATGCGATTTTAGATGAAGTCACGCAATTTCAAAGCCGCGTTCACTGTGGACAAGGGCTAAAAATTGAACCATTGTTATCGTTACCTTTTGTACCTTTTGGTACCATTGTACCTTACAAAGTCCTCCAGAAACCCTGGCATCATACCACTGCAATTGCATACACACCAGCCACTCAGCTGCTCACAGTCGCCGCGATGCATGCATACACCCTCTAGGCATTCCCCACATACCAGGACACTCAACTGCTATAAAGCCCAGCCCTGGTAGGCAATGCAGAGGAATATGCAAAAGGATTAACTATCCCTCCAGCATATCCTCCATCCGGATCGAACTCCTCTCCAATTAACCCCTGTCTTACCGGATCAGCCCCTCTGCACCATACATTGAGTGATATCGCTCCCCCCGTCGCACCCGAGCTTCCACTAGGAACTTATCAGGCCATACACAATTATGTGAGAGGAACAAGCTCAATATTGAGACACTCCATGTGAACTTCCCACATCCCCTATTTTTCACCCTGATAAGTCATTTTTTTGTACCGGCCGGTTTTTGTATTTTTGTTACATGTTGTCCATCTTGTTTTCTGTCTATCGTTGAAACATCATGACTTGTACTGCACAGTGTGCATTCCACACAATATTATTACAATAAATTGACCTATTATCACATCATTTATGTGTTACCTTGTGCATCATTCACCCTCCATATAACCAACTTTTTTCTGCGACCTAGCCACACAGTGGGGCCTGACATCCAAGAAGCACCTTAACCACTTCTAGTCCAGGCCATTTCTGACATTCCTCTGCTACATGTATAAAACATAATTATTCTGCTATAAAACTACTTAGGACCCCCAAAAATTTAATATTTTTTAAGCAGGGGCTCTTGAGCATAAAATGGTGGGTGTTGCATGATTTTATGTCACATAGTATGTGTGCAGCATTTTTCCAAACACCATTTTTTTGGGAAAAATACACTTTTAATAAATAAAAACACAATATAATACCCAAATTATTGGTAAATATATACCAAACATGTCATGCTAAAATTGTGTCCGCCCATGGAATGGCACTGCTCTCACAGTAACGTTCACGATGATACCTCATATGTGTGGTGCGATCACCGTTAAGAAGTGCATGTGGGACCAGCGCACACATTCTCATTTGTGTACAGGCAGTTGGAGTGCTTTGTATTTTTTAAATTTTATTGTTTATTTTATTTAAAAAAAAACATTTTTACACTATCTCTTCAATTCATTTTTATATCAACTTTATTGCTATCACAAGGGATGAACAATATCCCTTGCGACAGCATGCACCATGACAGGTTCTCTTTATCGAGAGATCTGGGGTTTATTAGACCCCACATCTCTCCTCTGGCCTAAAATGCAGCCGATCAGATACAGATCCGTTTGATCGGTTGCTTCCCTGACTGGTAACGACCAGGTAAACAAAGAACTGAAACCGGAACAGACAAAATCTTTATCTCTTCCAGTTTCTGACATCACACAGTGGAAGGAACAACATCAGTTCCTCTCACTGTGTGCCCAAAGCCAGATGGCACTGGTCGCATCCTTAACAGGCTCCCTGATCTCTTGGGAAAGCCCGATAAAGGCAGCGGCAGGAGGGGGGGACCCCCCTTCCACCACTGTAAAATTATTCTGAACAGCTGCTTAACTGCTCAGATTACTTTTACCGGCTTCAGAATTTCTGATACTAGTATGCCCCTGGACAGCATGCAGTTAGGGTGTTCTAGGGGCATGAATTATACATCTAATTTCCTGACTATCTACCACATTTTTGGAGGCCCTGCAGAACCAGGACAGTGGAAATAGTTGGGGACACAATTGGCTCTGTTGACACTGATACTGATATGGCAGTGATCAGGACACTGGTATGGCAGTGATCAAGACACTGGTATGGCAATGATCAGGACACTGGTATGGGGTATGGTGGTGATCAGGACATTGATATAGTGTATGAAGGTGATCAGGGCACTAGTATGGCAATGATCACGACACTGGTATGGGGTATGGTGGTATGGGGTATGGTGGTGATCAGGACACTGATATAGTGTATGACAGTGATCAGGGCACTGGTATGGCTAATGGTGGTGATTAAGACAATTGTATGGGTTATGGCAGTGATCAGGATGCTCACCAGCCATGCTGAACAATGTTACAGGCAACATAACATTCTCCATGACGTTTCCAGGCCCTTTCACATCTGTCACATGTGCTCAGGGTGAACCTTCTCTCATCTGTGAAAAGCACAAGCCTGCCAATTTTGGTGTTCAATGGCAAATGCCAATCGAGCTACACGATGCCAGGCAATGAGTACAAGGCCCACTAGAGGATATCGGGCCCTCAGGCCACCCTCATGAAGTCTGTTTCTGATTGTTTGGTCAGAGACATTCACACCAGTGGCCTGCTGGAGGTAATTTTGTAGGGCTCTGTCAGTGCTCATCCTGTTCCTCCTTGCACAAAGTAGCAGATACAGGTCCTGCTGATGGTTTAAGGACCTTCTATGGCCCTGCCCAGCTCTCCTAGAGTAACTGCCTGTCTCCTGGAATCTTCTCCATGCCCTTGAGTGCTGGGAGAAACAGCAAATCTTCTGGCAATGGCACATATTGATTTGCCATCCTGAAGGAGTTAGACTACCTGTGCAACCTCTATAGGGTTCAGGTATCGCCTCATGCTACCAGTAATGACACTGACTCTAGCCAAATGCAAAACTAGTGAAAAACAGTCAGAAAAGATGAGTAGGGAAAAAATGTCAGTGGCCTCTACCTGTAAAACCATTCCCATTTTGGAGGTCATCTCATTGTTGCCCATCTAGTGCACCTGTTGTTATTTTCGTTAACACCAAGCAGTTGAAACTGATGAGCAACCCCCTCTACTATTTAACTGATCAGATCAATATCCCTGGCATGTAATTGCTATACTCTAATTAAAAAGTGTTCATTTAATTTTTGAGCAGTGTATTTTAGCATCCATAGCATGGCTATGGTTCTACATTAAGATACACTTAGTAAAACTTTCTGAAACTGATGCAGTTTCCTGGAGAGTATAAGAAGTCCAATCATTGATTTTCTTTGTTGCCTGGAGTTGCTTTTAACAAAGACTTAAATAACAAATATGACTTTCCTCACAGTAAGGCATTAACTAAAGAGGATTACAGATTAGAAATAATGCTGATTTAGACATTTTAACCATTGGTTTAGAAACGTTACGTTTTGTTTATTGTAATACTTTAAGAGTCTTTTCATATAGCAATCAAACATTTTCACTCATTATGTTTTACTGCTAAGTCATCAAAGGCAATTAAGTTTAAATTACAATTTAGCTCAGATTTAATATAAAATAATAACATTTTCAGAAATGTGCATATAAAAGTTTCAAAAGCTTATTAGAAAAAGATGATGACGTAAATAAAAGTTAAAACCTGTGGAGAAATATATCCCCTCAATCTATCCCCTGATAATAGTCCTATTGGAGGCAAAGTAGACAGCCATATCTAAGGCCCCATTTATACCTGGAGATAATTAGAAAAAAAAAACGGGAGTGGACAAAATAATGGCAGCACTACTCTTTACGTCCAGAACAACTTTATCATACAAATGTAAAATGTGTTTTTGCAGCAACACAAAAAACTTTCTAAAGCTTTGTAATGTGGGGCCTATCAATGGGTGATCAGAGAGAGTCTTGGGCACGTGTGAATTACGTAACCATGGAGCAGAGCTTAAGCGGATAGAGGAGAAGGAATCTTCCAGGTCTATCTAATCCTTGGTAGAGCGGTGGATATTCCAGTCTACAATTCGGGAGATATGGCAAGCCCAATAGTACTTCTGTAGATCAGGAAGAGCAATGCCTACTTTCAATTTTGGCAAAGTGAGGAATGTGTGACTAAGTCTGGGGCTTTTTTGGTTCCATAGGAAGGAAGAGCATAAACGTCTGTAAGTTTGGAAGAAAGTCTGCGGTAGTTTAATGGGGACGGTTTGTAGGAGATAGAGGAGGCGAGGGAGCACATTCATTTTGAGGATTGCCGCCCTGCCAAACCATGAAAAGGCGGGGTTTGTCCATTTTTTAAGGTCTTGGGCAATGGTTTGTAGTGTGGGGGTGAAATTAAGTGTATAGAGATCATGTAAGTTGGCAGGGAGGCGAATACCCAGGTATGTAATTGCGTCCACTTTCCAAAGAAAAGGGAAGTTATTTATACAGCTATTGATCTGTTCTGGGGTTAAGGATATATTGAGTGCGTGAGATTTTTTGAAATTAATTTTAAAATGGGACATGAATTGAAAGAGGCGCATATCGGCCAACAGGTTCGGGATTGATATGTGTGGGGAGGTCAAAAAGAGTAATATATCATCCGCAAATGCGGCCAGTTTATAGTGATGATTTGCTATCTCTACTCCTTTTATATTTACATTTGTGCGGATGCGATTAAGAAGGGGTTCGAGAGTTAGGACAAATAAGAGTGGAGACAACGGACAGCCCTAATGGGTGCCATTATGAATGGAGAAGGCGCTTGACAGGAGGCCATTAGCCCTTACTTTAGCCTGGGGACCATTGTACGATGCAAGAACAAAGCTGATGAAACAGTCTCCTAGGCCTATCGCTTTTAATACAGCCGCTAGATAGTCCCAGGCCAACCTGTCAAACGCCTTCTCGGCATCTAAAGAAAGAAACATTCCCTTCTGGTTTGATTTGGATAGCCAATGATGCATGTTGATTGCTTTTAGGGTGTTGTCCCTTGCTTCTTTAGAGCTTTGCAAGCTTTAGAGCAACATGCACTAAATTCAATATATCAGAATCTCCAGGCCCTATGACCCCATTACACGGCAACCCTGAATTCCCTCCTGGTCTCGAAGGTAGACTCATAAGCAAAGAAAGCCCCAGCCCAGATATAAGAATCCATCAAATCACTCAATCAGGCAAGCTACTGTCACTAACCCAAATACTTTCCAAATGGAACGACTCCTAAATAAACTTCTGGTCCTACATGCAAACCAAACACTTTGTTGAAACTCTTAAATGCGAAACCACTGTACATAGACCTCTGACACCTTTCAAACGTTTATGCTTGATGAGTTCACCCCAACGACATATAATATCTTCTGTTTACAACATGTTATGGGATAACTACCAACCTGACTCAGGGAAAGCACAAAAAGCGTGGTCAAGAGACTTGAACTTAGACATTTTAGCAGAACAGTGGGAACATATTCACCATTGTACGCACAAAAGTTCACAAAACGTAACGATCCAGGAGAGTAGCTATAAGATAATGTCCAGATGGTACAGAACACCAGCTTTGCTACATAAGTTCAATGCAGACATTTCTGATAAATGCTGGTGCTGTAACCAGGCAACTGGATCATTACTACATATTTTCTGGGAATGCCCAGCTATTCAACCCTTCTGGGAGAAAGTGTATGAAAATATAATCAAGATCACTACAAATGAACTGGAATTCAAACCTCCTACACTTCTCACAAACCCCATTGAGATCTCATGCCAAATCACTATCAAAAATCTTGATCAATGCGGCCAGAATGTGTATTCCTGTACTTTGGGGCTCCACTCAAGCCCCCTCACTCCAATCTTGGTTCAAGAGAGTAAATAAAATTGCTGAGATGGAACAATTGATAGCTACGGCAAAAGATACCACTCCCAAATATATTTCCACATGGGCTACCTGGATCCATTTCCTATCGACTGGCGAATACCACTCAGTGATGAGTCCATCTCATTGATCTAACCTCTCTATCCCCCTGCCTCTAATTGGTAGACAAATACTGTGGTAACTAGACACTTGGACATACTCAGACATACATTTCTTAAATCGCTTAATTTGTCAGGAACTCCTATAAAACTACTGATTTAAAGACAAAACATATACCCGATTAAGCTCACCCCCCGTCCCTTTCCCTGGCCCCTCTTAGGTTTTTTTTAGTCAAAGCACCTCCCCCACAGTGATTAAGCACAGCCTAGACACACTGAAACCCTTTGATTACCCCTGATGTTAACCCCTTCCCAGCCAGTGTCATTAGTACAGTGACAGAGCAAATTTTTAGCACGTATCACAGTAATAATGTCACTGGTCCCTGAAAAAGTGTCGAAAGTGTCAGTTAGGTGTCTGATTTGTCAGCCGCAACATCCCTGTCCCACTGTCCAACTCTCCCACTGTAAGTCGACAATTGCCGCCATTACTAGTGGAAAAAAAATACTCTAAGTTTATAGATGCTATAACTTTTGCGCAAACCAATCTATATACTGTATGCTTATTTGTTTTTTTTATTATTATTTTATTTTTATTTTTTTAACTAAAATACGCAGCAGAATACATTTTGACCTAAATTGATGAAAACATTTTATTTTTTACATTTTTTTTATTGGATGTGTGGATATGGATGTTTTAGAGCAGAAAGTAAAAAATATTGTTTATTTTTTTCAAAATGCTTGGAAATTCTTTGTTTATAGTGTAAAAAATAAAAAATGAAGAGGTGAACAAATACCACCAAAAGAAAGCTCTATTTGTGAGAAAAAAAACAACATACATTTTATTTGAGTACAGACAAATTAGTTGCATAGTTAGTTCTCATAAAGACAACAGTCCATCCAGTTCAACCTGTGTAGGTGTGTGTGGCTGCAATCATCTCACATACCCCTGTATGTTCTGATCCTTGAGATGTACGTCTAATAGTCTTTTGAAAGCCACCATACTTCCCGCAGAAACCACCTCTTGTGGTAGACAATTCCACAATCTTGTAGCCCTAACCGCCCACGTTGCCTGAGGTTAAAACGCTTCTCCTCTAATCGCCTTGTATGCCCTCGAGTCCTTGTGCAATCCCTTCGACTGAACAGCTTTTTTTCTAAGCTGAGATCCCCATTGAGATATTTAAAAATTGCTATCATGTCCCCCCTCAGGCGCTCTTCTCCAGGGAGAATAAATCAAGCGATTGTAGACGCTCTTCATAATTAAGGTCTTCCAATCCCCTACTTAGTTTAGTTGCCCTTCTCTGGACTCTCTCCAGCTCCAACACATCCCTCCTGAGGACTGGCGACCAGAACTAGACAGAATACTCCAGATGCGGTCGGACCAGAGTTTTATAAAGTGGAAGGATTATAGTCTTATCTCTGGAATTCATCCCTTTCTTTATGCATGCTAATATTCTGCTGGCTTTGGCAGCTGCCGCTTGACATTGCATGCTGTTGCCTAGTCTATCATCAACTAAGACTCCCAGATCTTTCTCCATTTTTGATTCCCCCAAGGGTTCCCCTTCTAATGTGTATTGTGCTTTTATGTTTCTAATCCCCAAGTGCAAAACCTTACACTTCTCCTGCAAATGTCCTGCAATTGTCAGTTAAAGTAACCCAGTGCTGTATCGCAAAGAATGGGCTGGTCAGGAAGGGGTAAACCTTCTGGAGGTCAAGTGGTTAAATGCTGAACTTCAGAACTTCCCATTAAAGTTTAATTGATGGAGCTGTTTGACATCTGCTGTTATTTTACACTTTAAATTATTTTGCAGGTTTTGTGATTGTTACACCTGCAATTAAGACACTGGTTATGTGACCTCTGTAACTCTAGCATATAAAAGGAAAAATACTGTATTATAATAAGAAATATAAGCTCTGCAACTGCAGCCCTCTGGGGTGCATGCAGGGCCAGATTCATCATTAGGCACAGAAGAACTGTGCCTGTAGGCGGCAGAGATAAAGTGCTGGCTTTTCTTTGTAATGTTATTTTTTCCCTCCATAATTAGCAATACAGTCTTCTTATATAAGCTTATTTACACACTGTCACAATATTGTAAGCTAGATTGGGTCCATTAAATCAAGCAAATGTTCTGCATGAAAATATGATCCTAGCACAAGGGTGTTGCTTAGGGCACCAAAGGTTGTATGTCTATTAGCGTTAGTGATGGAAATCCAGGACTGTGTGCAGAAACAGCTTGCTTAATGCCAGCAAAGTCCTGTTTGCTGTTATTTAAATACATTTATCTAAAGTATAGCATAGGGTATATATCGTTTACTATACTGCAAAATATAGTCAGAATAAAAACAGAAAATAGAATGTAATTCATAATGGTATTGGCTTGTATATACTGTATAGCTGCATTTGTTATTACAAAATGTTGGAATAAGGATCACCACATTGATAAATTGTGTGCTAGTTTTGAAAATAGCTCTTAGCTTTCCCAGCCAATGGTAAATTTGACTTTGCATTCATTTGTTTAGAGTTCTCATGATATATTCCACTTTGTTTGTTAAGTCCTGTATGATTTCTTAGTTTACTCTTTGACGTGCACGTTGACTCACTTCTGATTGCTGCCAATTTGCTATGGCCATTATTTACTCTTTTGATCAAGTAGAATTCCAGTGTATTCATCTCAGGAACAGTAAGCTGCAGATGTAAAAAGTTGTGCTTTTGTGACCCAAATGACATTTAAATGGTTGTAATATGCCCTTCTCTGACAGAAAAATATGTTGTCTACTATGTATATAGGGCTTTTTTTAAGCTGGAACTTGGTGGAACTCAGGACCTCTGCTCCCTGCTCCCCACTATTACTTGTAAACACAGAAGTCCAGCTTGGCTCCCGCAGATTTGATCTAGCGGCTCCTACTGATTGGAGGAGGGGGACGCAGGTGCTGTGCAAATTCTGACACCCCCACTGGATTATCCCCCTGCAAGTGAGAGAGTCAGAGCCACCTACAGTGTGCGGGGAGGTACTAGAGCTGGCTGGGTGCTTCAACTTAATACAGCAACAAAAGTAAGACATGTGCAAGATGGTGGAGCTTTTAAGGAGGGGGGGGTGGGGACAGTGGGTGGATGGGGGGAGAGAGTTGCATGCACAGGTCAGAGCTAAAGAGGGGTGAAAATTAGATGTGCATGGAGGATGCAGAGGTTAGCAACTCTGGAAGAAGGCTGAGGCTGAGGATGCAGAGGCTTAACTCTGTACTCTGTATCCAGCGCACCCCTGAACACTGCACTATGTACGTAGTGCATCCCTGGTATTTTATGCCCCTTTTAAGACCCTCCTATCGTTAGTGAAAATTGACTATACCCACTATTTGATGTGGTTTGTAGAGTGTGTGAGGGTGTGTATGTGGGGGGGGGGGGAGGTTGGGAGGTCATGGTTGACTTCCTTCACCTATTTTCTGAGAAAAAAAGCCATATATATATATATATATATATATATATATATATATACAGTGGGTACGGAAAGTATTCAGACCCCCTGAAATTTTTCACTCTTTGTTATATTGCAGCCATTTGCTAAAATCATTTAAGTTCATTCTTCTTCCTCATGAATGTACACATAGCACCCCATACTGACAGAAAAACACAGAATTGTTGACATTGTTGCAGATTTATTAAAAAAGAAAAACTGAAATATCACATGGTCCTAAGTATTCAGACCCTTTGCTCAGTATTTAGTAGAAGCCCCCTTTTGATCTAATACAGCCAGGAGTCTTTTTGGGAAAGATGCAACAAGTCTTTCACACCTGGATTTGGGGATCCTCTGCCATTCTTCCTTGCAGATCCTCTCCAGTTCTGTCAGGTTGGATGGTAGACGTTGGTGGACAGCCATTTTTAGGTCTCTCCAGAGATGCTCAATTGGTTTTAAGTCAGGGCTCTGGCTGGGCCATTCAAGAACAGTCACGGAGTTGTTGTGAAGCCACTCCTTCGTTATTTTAGCTGTGTGCTTAGGGTCATTGTCTTGTTGGAAGGTAAACCTTCGGCCCAGTCTGAGGTCCAGAGCACTCTGGAGAAGGTTTTTGTCCAGGATATCCCTGTACTTGGCTGCATTCATCTTTCCCTCGATTGCAACCAGTCGTCCTGTCCCTGCAGCTGAAAAACACCCCCACAGCATGATGCTGCCACCACCATGCTTCACTGTTGGGACTGTATTGGACAGGTGATGAGCAGTGCCTGGTTTTCTCCACACATACCGCTTAGAATTAAGGCCAAAAAGTTCTATTTTGGTCTCATCAGACCAGAGAATCTTATTTCTCACCATCTTGGAGTCCTTCAGGTGTTTTTTAGCAAACTCAATGCGGGCTTTCATGTGTCTTACACTGAGGAGAGGCTTCCGTCGGGCCACTCTGCCATAAAGCCCCGACTGGTGGAGGGCTGCAGTGATAGTTGACTTTCTACAACTTTCTCCCATCTCCTGACTGCATCTCTGGAGCTCAGCCACAGTGATCTTTGGGTTCTCCTTTACCTCTCTCACCAAGGCTCTTCTCCCCCGATAGCTCAGTTTGGCCGGACGGCCAGCTCTAGGAAGGGTTCTGGTCATCCCAAACGTCTTCCATTTGAGGATTATGGAGGCCACTGTGCTCCTAGGAACCTTAAGTGCAGCAGAAATCTTTTTGTAACCTTGGCCAGATCTGTGCCTTGCCACAATTCTGTCTCTGAGCTCTTCAGGCAGTTCCTTTGACCTCATGATTCTCATTTGCTCTGACATGCATTGTGATCTGGAAGGTCTTATATAGACAGGTGTGTGGCTTTCCTAATCAAGTCCAATCAGTATAATCAAACACAGCTGGACTCAAATTAAGGTGTAGAACCATCTCAAGGATGATCAGAAGAAATGGAAAGCACCTGAGTTAAATATATGAGTGTCACAGCAAAGGGTCTGAATACTTAGGACCATGTGATATTTCAGTTTTTCTTTTTTAATAAATCTGCAACAATGTCAACAATTCTGTGTTTTTCTGTCAGTATGGGGTGCTATGTGTACATTCATGAGGAAGAAGAATGAACTTAAATGATTTTAGCAAATGGCTGCAATATAACAAAGAGTGAAAAATTTAAGGGGGTCTGAATACTTTTCGTACCCACTGTATATATATATATATAGATAGATATAAAATATCCATATAAAATGGGCCCAGGTGCACAGCAGAGACTGCAGCGCATATAAACAAAATATATAATACACTGACCCCCACCCCCCGTGTATTATATATATATACTGTGCCATCCCCCTTATCATCCCATGTACTATATACACTGTCCTCCCCATATAATATATATACAACCCCCCCCCCCCCCATGTATGATGCACAGAGCAGACAGAAAGCTCTGGGTGCATATTGGTAGTTATGATTTTCCGGTCTGTGGGAATGTGTTCCCCTCCTTGAATGTGAGATGTCCCAGATGTGTTAGAAGTGCTGCACTTTAGATAAACTTACTCCCTCATCTCATTCCAACCTGCCAGAAAACGTGTCACCGTGGATGAAAAACAAGCTGTAAGTCCCTGCCATCCCCATCCTACCTGACCTGATCATCTCATGCAAGGGAGCTGTCCGGGTGGCATGCACACATACAAAATGTCCGTAGCTCAGACAGGAGGAGGGCGGGGAGACTCTACACTGCATGCCTCTGCTCGCCTGCTGCTCTCCGATGATTTTTAGGTGGTGTTGGAAACGCTGCACTGCCACATACTTTGTCCCCATATTTTGATCCCTCTGGTGAGCCGTACCTGAGAAGTGCCCTCAAGATGATGACAGCAGCGCTCCCACATAAGACCATGGGCTCTGGTGCAGTGAGGCAGGAGGATGCAATCAGGCTCAGAGTGAGTGCACAGCAGTGCACTAGACATTGCGCCCCGAGGCCAGAGTCCCAGTAGCCCCCCCCCCCCCTCCCTACGCTACACCACTGGGGATCAGCAAATCTGCCCAGATTCAATTTTTGGGGGGGTTCACAAACACTATTGAAGTAGATGACAAATCTTATTTTTTTCTCTGGCCATTTTCAGGACATGGGTAGTTTATTGCTGACATGCACTAATGAAAAAATATTTAATTAATATAAATAATAATATAAATAAATACCATACAGTAGAAAGAGGGTGTTTTTTGCAACTTCTAAAACAGAAACGCCTTTAAGAAACATGTTTGATGATACTTTCATGTAATGTCACATAACAATACAATTTTCAAGGACAGTAATTAAAAAAAAAACAGGAATAAGGCATGGGGTCTCTTTTAAAAAAGGAACCTCATACCCCTCACCCACTTCTAATGCCTCAAGAAGGAGGTTGGAGTTATAAGGGGGGGGGGGGGTGGGCTTATTCTGGAATCTGGAAGCCCCCTTTATAATAAGGGGATGCTCAGATATCTGCTCCTTTCCAAAGGAATGAGTATGGGGTACATAAAGTATCTCACAAAAGTGAGTACACCGCTCACATTTGTGTAAATATTTTATTATATATTTTCATGTGACAGCACTGAAGAAATGACACTTTGATACAATGTAAAGTAGTGAGTGTACAGCTTGTATAATAGTGTAAATGTGTTGTCCCCTTAAAATATCTCAACACTCAGCCAATAATGTCTAAACCCCTGGCAACAAAATATAATACACCCCTAAGGTAAAATGTCCAAAATGGGCGCAAAGTTTCAATATTTTGTATGGCCACCATTATTTTCCAGCACTGCCTTAACCCTATTGGGCATGGAGTTCACCAGAGCTTCACAGGTTGCCACTGGAGTCCTCTTCCACTCCTCCATGATAACATCACAGAGCTGGTGGATGTTAGAGACCTTGCACTCCTCACCTTTCGTTTGAGGATGCCCTATAGACATGCTTGGCCAGTCCAGCATCTATCCAGTTTAGCTTCTTTAGCAAGGCAATGGTCGCCTTGAAGGTGTGTTTGGGTTCATTATCATGTTGGAATACTGCCCTACGGCCCAGTCACCGAAAGGAGGGGATCATGCTCTGCTTCAGTATGTCACAGTAAATGTTGGCATTCATGGTTCCCTCAATGAACTTTAGCTCCCTATTGGCGGTCATGCAGCCCCAGACCATGACACTCCCACCACCATGCTTGACTGTAGGCAAGACACACTTGTCTTTGTACTCCTCACCTGGTTGCCGCCACACACGCTTGACACCATCTGAACCAAATAAGTTTATCTTGTTCTCATCAGACCACAGGACATGGTTCCAGTAATCCATGTCCTTAGTCTGCTTGTCCTCAGCAAACTGTTTGCAGGCTTTCTTGTGCATCATCTTTAGAAGAGGCTTCCTTCTGGGATGACAGCCATGCAGACCAATTTGATTCAATTTGATGCAGTTTGTAGCGTATGGTCGGAGCACTGACAGGCTGACCCCCTACCCCTTCAACCTCTGCAGCCATGCTGGCAGCACTCATATGTCTATTTCCCAAAGACAACCTCTTAATATGATGCTGAGCATGTGCACTCAACTTCTTTGGTCGACCATGGCGAGGCCTGTTCTGAGTGGAACCTGTCCTGTTAAACCACTGTATAGTCCTGGCCACTGTGCTGCAGCTCAGTTTCAGGGCCTTAGCAATCTTCCTATAGCCTAGGCCTTCTTTATGTAGAGCAACAAATCTTTTTTTCAGAAGATCCTCAGAGAGTTCTTTGCCATGAGGTGCCATGTTGAACTTCCAGTGACCAGTAAGAAAGAGTGAGAGTGATAATGCCAAATTTAACACACCTGCTCCCCAGTCACACCTGGGACCTCGTAACACTAATGACAGCGGGGAGGGAAAATGGCTAATTGGGCCCAATTTTCACTCAGGGGTGTACTCATTTTTGTTGCCAGCAGTTTAGGCATTAATGGCTGTGTGTTGAGTTATTTTGAGGGGACAGCAAATTTACACTGTTATACAAGCTGTACACTCACTACTTCACATTGTAGCAAAGTGTCATTTCTTCAGTGTTGTCACATGAAAAGATATAATAAAATATTTACAAAAAATGTGAGGGGTATACTCACTTCTGTGAGATACTGTATTTGGCAATTTCATTTTTGCACAGGAATGCATTGTGTGTAAAGATCATTGGGTGACAGTGTGATTGGCAAGGCTTTACATCGCTGCACACCATAATTGAAGTCAGTTACATATCTAGACAGATATTTACTAGTAAATGTTGTTTTAATGTTTTTTTTTTCAATAAAAAGACTTTTATAATGTTTAATTATTTACACTTAACTCTTTGTGAAAATGTGTAAGAGGTTCTATTATACAAATTTCCCTAGGAGTAAGTGGATATCAAGGGGCCCCATTATTATAAACAGGGCCTCCAGATTCCCTAGGAAGTTCTCAAATATTACTGTCACCTTCTTTTTGGGCCACCAGAGGGGGGGGGGGGGGCTTTGTCTCTCAACAAGGGTGCTTTGCTACGAGGAAGCTTAACCCCCATCCCTAGCAAGGTACTCACCAATGTTAAAAGGTCATGTGGCCTGGTTTGGTACAGAATGAAAAGGTCACACACTTGCTGCCCTCCCTAAACTGGCCACCCAGTGTGCATTTTGAGGGATCTATGATGTTGGGACACTGTAGTGGTGGTGGGGGCCTGTGATGTCTAGGGGGACCTCTAACATGAAGGGGGGGCTCTGAAGTAATGGGGGGGCTTCTTTTTTTTATATTTCTTTATTAAAGGTTTTCAACATACAAAATATTAATACAATCCCTTCAATTCCATTAAAAGAGAAGGAAATCGCTTTATTCTCATAGATAACTCCAATTTCACCATCTATCCCCCCCCCCCCTGTCGGAAGTTAATCAATAATCCCTTGATTTTCCTTTTTGTAATCTTGCCATGTCTCCCAAATCTCGACCCTGTTTTCATACTCCTGTTCTCCCCAGGTTCTTAAAAGTTCTAGCTTTCTTGTTTTTTCTACACGTAGAACCCACTCTTTAGGTGAAGGAGCCTCTTTTTTATTCCAATTTAAGGGTATTAAACTCTTTGCAGAATTTAACAAGTGTGGTATTAGTGTTTTTTTATAATGTTTAATCAACTTTTTTGTCCCATGGAAAAGACAGGTCCATGGGTGGGGGGGCTTCTAATGTAAAGTTATTTTCATCAAAGAGTGTGTGCGCATTATCCCAGGTACAAGTTTTACATTGATAAGTAGCATTTACATTTTAGATGGATGTGCCTCAACATTCTACATATTTGAAAGGGTGCTGTGACTGAAGAAGTTTGAAAAACACTGCCCGCGTTGATGTCTTTGAGAAAAAATAACGTATTTCACAAATTCCTCTGTTTATTGTATGAAATCATTAATACATTTTTAGTTAATATGAAATGGCAAAAAAATGAATTTGGGCTCTTTCATTATATATCAAGCTTCGCGACAAAAATAAATAATTCAGTAATGAAGTAATGAATTGGAATATAAAAAACACAGGACTTGGGAAATAAGCTGTGCATTTCAATTGTGTTTGTCCATGGGAGTTCTATGACATATTTAAGGCTATCTTCTAATCTTTTAGGAATTTAATTTCTACATTCATAATGCTGGTTGCAACAGAGAGATGACACTGTAATTAAAAAAAAAGATTGTTACACATCTCCTGTGACATACTTTATGGAAATAAGAAAAGGTAACACATACAAGTGATATATCATTTCTTTATTATGTCAGAATAGGAATGTCCCTGCTTAAATTCTCTATAGAAATAGCTCTATAATTTATATTTGTGGAAAAAAAAATTCATGTATTGCCAGTAATTGTCAAAATTGCATTGGTGTTTACCAAAATATTTTACATTTGGCATGCATTCTAAAAGTGGTGAGTTGTAAAGCAAAAGAACAGTCCCATGTAGCGTTAAAACATTTAGGGGTAGATTGCAACCCCACCATGCTGCTTGCAGTCTCTCAGAATAGATATCACATACCTGAGTAGATAAGAGGGCTCCTCTCACATCTCTTGCCCACTACTTCTGAAGAAGGTGACAGAGAATGTTAAGGCACAGAGTAGCATAAATGCTGGATCTGTGTTGCGACCAGATGTGTAGAACTCGAGCTGAGGATCACAATGCAGGAACCAGGCACAGGAACGACTTGGTACCCGTTAAGGAGTCCATGAAAATATTGAGGTCAGTAAAAGGCAGGCAGTGTGGTGCTGAATCAGGAGGCAAAGTCCAAGAAACAAGCCCAGGTCGGTAACAGCTGGGCAGTGTGTTACGAAATCTGGTTATCCCTATACTACTAGTGTTCAAAGCTTTAGCATTCAGAAACATCTCACTGAACTGTGCAAATACATTTGTACACAACATAATGTGCAATCAGATGTGAAATCAATGTGACAGAACATCAGATGCTTACCCTTTTCTGGAAGAGAAACAGTTTCCCAAGAATTTAGAAAATGACTAAAACAAACTTGTCATGCATAACCCTTGCAAATACAATTACAGGCCATTCTACAAAGTAAAAGGCTCTGTTCTATGACATTATTATGGGATTAGACATGAAGTGTCCTTAATTGATAGCCATATTATCTCTTAAGTTACTAGTGCCAGAGACATTGAGAGATCACCCTATAAGACTTGCACATGAGTCACCAAAGAATTGTAAGAACAAAGCAAAAGCTACTACAGTATACTGTTGGCCAGGAACCATTCAGTTTTGTGTAACTTGTCATATCAAATCTGTTCTCATACACATGCTACCACTCCAGACAGAACCATTTCCTGATTCTGCTCAGGAGAAGCTTGCTATTAATATTGTAGGTCCTTTCTTATTATGGAGTAATGGATTGTTATAAATAAATTGTAAATAGCCAGAAATTGCATTTGTCTCAATTATAACATCTGCTACTGTAATGACATTTCTCTACAGTCTGAAGCAGTGAAGGTAAACCAAAGGAACTAATGTCTGACAATGGACCACAATTTGTTCAGCTGGGTTTAAAACTTTCTTGTGAGAGAGAAATATCGTGCATTAAAATAGCTTTTTAGCCTTTAAGTCTAAAAGGCTAAGTTCACCTTTTTCCAGCCCCCCTGTGTACCAATATGCCATTAGTGAACTTCATTTGCAGAAAAATAAAAGCTTTCTTTGAGTTTTATAACAAGGACTTACCTTGGACCCTGCTGATTTCCATAGAAAGCTTCATGACCTTCTGGTATGTAGATTTGGGACATGAGAACAAGTAAGACGCAGAAATTTTAGAATGGGGTGCCTCGAGACTGTCCATAATTTTAAGGGGTGCCTTGGCTGAAAAAAGGTTGAGAAACACTGAGATAGATAGAGGGCAGGTGGGCCTGGAGGTAGCCCAGTCCCCCTTAAAGGCACAGGGGCACCCTGGGTGCCTAGCACATAACACAATGGCAACAAAGACATCCAGTGTGTC
This sequence comes from Pelophylax lessonae, assembly GCF_965119305.1. NCBI lineage: Eukaryota > Metazoa > Chordata > Amphibia > Anura > Ranidae > Pelophylax > Pelophylax lessonae. Next base: position 110,123,746 of record NC_138771.1, read on the forward strand.
CCCTCACCAGTATAAATCAACAACAAACAAAATGGCCCCTGACAAAAAACAAAAGCGAACACTGCTACAGGGATTTACAACTTTCCCAGCAGTCCATCAGGTGAGTAATGAGTAATGAGATAAGTAATGTACCGAGCTGAACCAATGTAAGTATACAATACAAAAGAATTCTGAAGTTCAACTTTTACTAAAGATACTCTGAGGCTATGTAAGATTAGTGACACATCAGCGTCCCTTCTCTTAATATTATTTGTAATTTCTAAACCCAGCAAGTTCACTCACAAAGCTAAGTCCAACCTACCATCCTGTTATCCAATTACAGTACTCTTGTCCACTATCATTGGAGAGTAGAATAGGGTGCGTTTGTAGTTCAGGTCTGTCAAGCTCCTAGAGGTAAGGAGCTCCAAAGCTCTCCAGTTTTGTAAAAGGGTTTCAGGCTACTATAGATAGAATACCAGAGTGCAAAGGAAAATGTGAATATTTTAGATTTCTGTAGCTTAAAGTTTCAAATGTATGGACCTAAAAAAAAGGTAAATTTGCATTTGAAAGGTTACCTTTGTTCACAGCAATGTGCCAATATCCTGAATAGTTAAAGAAACCAATATTTTCACCATCTGCTGTGTCAAATGTGCCCAGTCCAAATTTAGATGTGTGAACAACTACTGTGCAGATCTGCTGCTGTCTTTAATTGACCGATTGATCAACTAATTCTAGATATGCATGACTATCTAACAATGCCAAAAATATAATTAAATCTGCTATTTTCATAGCCGATAGCAACCTTTTGACTGCAGTTTTAGCAACTGGTACACTTTCTTTGTTGTCAGATACTAAAGGTATTGGAGATCAGTTGGAAGCTTCTAAATCCCTTGAGTAATTTCAAAGCATATTTGCTCGAAAGAACACAATGCTCTTAGTTATTGATAGTTGTATCATTTTCTCCCAGAGCTGGAAGCAGTCACTTTTGGCTGGGACTTAATAGAGAATTCACACTTGGCTCCCTCAGCACCATTCAGCTACATTATCTCCACAATTTGAGCTCATTTGTGCTCCTGGAAAGTAGGGGCATCTCTGTGCCTGGATGTGAAATTGTCAAAATTGGTACTTACTTTTTATTTTGTGGCAGTTTAAGATTACACAAAATTATGTCATGTGAAATTCTAGCCTAAGTAACATCTTCACAAATCTATTTTTGAAGTTGTAATAAATCTTACAGAAGCATCTTTAGCAGTTGATTTTATTTTATTAATGTTAAAGATGGATTTGTGTCAAACAGAGTTGGAATCAATTGATACTGAAATTTGTCCTTTCTTTTAAATTCTGAAAATTACAAGTAAAGATGTACTTTGTGGAATACCCATTGCAATTTCTGAAAAAAATCTTGAATCATGTATTTACATAATCTTATGATAAATTGCAATTGGGTATAACATACTGTAAATAATAAGTACTTACCGTATGTTGCCTAAAATCAAAAGGCTTCATAGTTTAGTTTAATTAGACCAGATTTTTTCAACCAGGGTTCCTAGGCACCCTGGGGTGACTTTTGGTTTCTTCAGAAGTGCCTTGGCAAAATGCCAGAAATTGTATAAGAGCTGGTGAGTGCATCCAGCCTGCCTTTTAGTTACAGAAAGCCACAGGGTTTTATTGTGCCCCATTACAACCTTCTAGCTGCTGGAACCCTAATAATCAATGACATCATAGGTTGATTGAGAGGATGTCGGGCACCTGCACAGCACCTGCACTGTTTGCCTCTCCCTTGCCCCTCTCTGTCGGCACTGGGGTCATTCGAATGAGCGAGAGAAACTGAAGGAGAAGAGAAACATTGGAATACTAGCCAGAACCAGTTTGCACAGGTGATTTGCTTTGAAAAAATGAATCACCTCTAACGCGGGGTGTACTGCATGTTTAGATGTTGCTTCATTAAGTATAACTGTTAGGTTTTTTTTTTACATTATAAAATGGGGTGCCTTGAGATTGTGCATACATTTAAAGGGTTTTTTTTAAATTAAAAAAAAGGTTAAGAAATACTGCTGTAGATCATTGAATGTTCAGAGGGGTTAGGTCCTAACTGATATGACTACAGTAAGAAGTAAACTGAAACTTGAGAAGTTGCTATTAGCCATTGCACTTTGCACATTCTCTTTATGTGCTGACTTAGTGATTTAGTGCATAAATCCAAATATTCAAGGGTGCTCTGACAGAAAAAAGTTGAGAAACACTGAATTAGACATAAAATTAGAAAAAACATATACTATATACAGTATACTGTATATTATATAACATTTAAATAATTGCAGTAGAATGGGCAGATGATGTGTGTACATTGCTGGCCTATTCAATTGCCTGTTGATTTTGGGCAATATAAGTAGTTATTATTTATGTTACATCCAGGGGGAGTGATCTTTTTTCTGCCACATTTCACTTAAACCTTTCTAAAGTACTACAATCTGTCAGCATCTATGATATAGGTCCCTACAATGTCATCTGGGACAAAACACATTGGGCTAAACATGGCTCACTGGTGTCATCACACCTCCTGCTGAGGCTGAACGAGGAGATTCATTGCTTGTACTTACATATGCTTGTAAGTGTTATTCAGTTTTAATAAATGTACAGATTTTATCTGTTTACACTATGTGGAGCATTCATCTTCCTCTTTTATGTTTTGAGGCAATGCATGCCTTGTGAGCTGCTGCAAAAAAATTTTTACTCATTGATGTCATCCTGTAATATTTTGGAGATGTCCCATGTAAGTAAAGAGTGCAAGTGACCACAGAAAGTTTGGGGTCCACACGCCTAGTCAATCTTAACCACTTGCTGACCGCCAAACGACTATTTACGGCGGCGGTCAGCCCCTCACAGGCAAAGTGACGTAGATCTACGTCGCTCGCCCGTGAGGCTCTAGGGGGCGAGCGCGCGCTCCCGCCCCCGCTCGTTCCCTAAGCAGTCCGCGCGAGTGACTGGCGGACCCGATGTCCGCCGGTCACTCGCGATCTCCCCGTGGAGAGGGAGAAAGGCAGGCGGCTAATGTAAACACAGCCGCCTGTCATTCTCCCCTGTGTAATAACAGAGATCATACGGTCCTGCTATGTAGGATCGTATGTCTCTGTTGTTACACCACTAGCCACACCCCTTTACAGTTAGAAGCACGCCCCTAGGGACACACTTAACCCCTTGATCACTAATAAAGTTAACCCCTTCCCTGCCAGTGTCATTTTTACAGTAACAGTGCATATGTATAGCACTGATTACTGTAGTAATGTCACTGGTAACCCCAAAAGTGTCAAAAATGTCAGTCAAGGGTCCGATCTGTCCGCCGCAATGTCGCAGTCCCCCAAAAAAAATCGCAGGTCGCCTCCATTACTCGTTAAAAAAACAACAACAAAAATGACAGAAATCTTTCCCTTAGTTAGTAAACGCAATAACTTTTGCGCAAAGCAATCAAAATACGCTTATTGCAATTTTTTTTACCAAATATATGTAGCAGAAAACAAATTGGCCAAAAATGTTAAAAAAATTAGATTTTTACATTTTTTTAGGGGGGAATTTCATATAAAAAATGTGAAAAATATTGTTATTTTTTCAAAATTTACGCTCTTTTTTTGTTTATAGTGCAAAAAATAAAAATTGCACAGGTGATCAGATACCACCAAAAGAAAGCTCTGTTTGTGGGAAAAAAAAGGACATCAATTTCATTTGGGCACAGCATCGCACAACCGCGCAATTGTCCGTTAAAGTCACGCAGTGCCGAATCGCAAAATAGGGCCTGGTCAGGAAAGGGGTAAAATCTTCCGGGGCTTAAGTGGTTAAGATATACACAGCCCTGTCTGACTAGACAGCCAGGTTTGTGGCCTGATTGTACACTATTGCAGTTAAGCAGTACAGGTTGGTCACCTCCCTGCATACAAGCTGTGATTGAACAGTGAAACAGCAGCAGGATACTGATAATTTGTTCCCTGGCTCTGCTGGTCTTTTGCCCCATACACACGTGCAGATTATCTGCAGACTTTTGTCTGCAGACTTACCTTTTCTATGTAGTGCAAGGGCCTGCCGGATTGCATACAAATTGAAAATGTTTAGGTTTGACCTCATATTATATGGTTTTGGTAAGTCTGCAGATAATCTGCACGTGTGTATGGGGCATTTGTCAGCACATGTACAAGTCACATATATGATTGTCTCCCACTGCCCCTCCTATTCACACAGTCTGCTGTTATACAGTGGACTAATACAAAGTCACATTGGGATACTTACACTACTGCATTTAAAATACATCTGATGATGCTTATTAGTAAATAACTGAATTAATTAGTGTTTTTTATTTTTCTGCCTGGAGTCCAGCTTTAGGACCCCTTCACACCTGCATGCATTAATGTGTATGTGTAAACTTGCGCATATTTGTGTGTAGAGGCATGTTGCATTAGGGCAGCCCATTCATTTTTATTGGGCTGGTAGCTCACTTAATTGCATGAAAATTTAACATGCAGCCTTTTTAGGCAGAGCAGAAAAACCACAATGCACAGTATGTTCATGGTGGTGCACTGCAGTACAGATATGTTGGAAGTTACTGTATATGTGTATTGCAGTGCCAATCTAAATTTACCACTAATTATCTTCATAATAAGCCAAATTCTGTAGCTGCTGACTTTTAATATAAGGACGCTTACCTGTCCAGAGATCCCTGTCCTTGCAGCTTCACAGCTTGCTTCCTACTGCACATGCGTGAATGGCACTGCGCCTTGTGAATGGTCCCATAGTCTTTTGGGACTTGTGATGTGTCCCAGAAGACTGCAGGGGAAGGAGGGGGAGCTGAACTTCCGTCTCAGATCGCTGTGGCAATCTGAGCCGGAAGTGGGAGCAGGTACCTGTCAAATCTAGGTACCCACTCCCCTCTCCCCACCAAAAATTGGCAAACTAGACAGTGGGTGGGGGGGGGGGGGTAGGGTGAAAACAAGTAGAGAGTCTCCTTTTGGGTGGAGCTCCCCTTTAATGAAAATAAATGCTATTGCAAGAACGGCTCCCATTCATTGAAGCAATTAGTATTTGCTGTACTGTATGTTGTGCCCACATTGTGCTTTATGTTTACAAATGCTGTTTTTGTTCTCTGGGGCATTATTCATTATTATTAGCCAGAGAAAGAGAAAAAAAAACATTTTACATTTCATCAAATTTTTTAAAAAATGTATCTGAAATATATGTGAACTAAAAAACCTGTAGAAAATAGGTAAAATAAATACATGTACTTGTACTTTTTTGTTTTTTATATAGTAAAAGCATGGACTGTGGAACATCTCAATAAAATATTATCACCAAACTGAATTTTTAGCTGACTGAAAAAAAAGTAAGAATACCCTATATTTGCACTTTGTGTGTAAATTACATGTCACTCAAGATGTACCCTGAGGGTACTTTGTATAATTTAAAAAATCATGGAGGTAATATATTGCTGAAATAAAGTCTGCCGAGACTGTAATCTGCTCTGGTATGCATAGCTTTGAAACTCAATAAAAGCAAATAAAATTCAGAAAGGAGGAAGAGTTGAATCTAGAAGGACGTGTTTATAATTTGTTAGACCTGTCTGTTCTCTGATGAATACATCTTGTTGGCTGTATAAATTATTTTCATTTATGGCAGATTATTATGTTTTACGTGCTGAAAAGTTGTATATGGGTCAGGAGTGTCGAGTGCAGTAATATCCTCTAAAGTATAGAAAGATAAATTTACAAAGTGAAAAAACAGATATATTTGTATTCATAAGAAACTAAATACTTAACAAGAGCAAGACATTACCATTGACAGTGTCTGCAAGGTGCTTTCCAGCGCTCCTATGGGTGTTCATGACACAATGTTTTTGGTCATCAGGATCTTCTCAAAGTCACTGAGATTCTTAGAAAAAGTATAAAAAATGAGTAGTCCACATGTACAGCAAGAATATTCCGGATCTGTAATCCTCAACAAATAAAAGGAAACAAGGGTAAAAAATGCTGTTAATATTGTGAAAATACGAGATTTATGTCAAAAGTCAAATGCTAAGCTCAGGCGTCCTCTGAACTCATCTCTAAGCCGAACTCTAAACTCCTACGGTTCAATGGAGTACAAAACAGTAGGAGTTCAGAGCTCGGGTTAGAGATATGTTCAGAGGACACCTCGATTAATCTTTATTCAAGAGCCAGTACAAACATAAATTACCATTATAGGCAACACATTTTAAATCTGATGTTAAAGCTGAACTTCAGAATCCATCTTACAATTCTCCTGACCCCCACCCTTCCCCTTCCCCAAACTTAGTCTTTATTGTGTATTTTTTCATTGTTAAAACAGCTAATTAGACATAAAAATGTGGTTTTACCTGTGAAGCCATTAGGACGCCCCAAAATCCCTATGGCTGGGAGCATTGTGTGTGTGTGTGGGGGGGGGGGGGGGGTTTGTGGTCACACAGGCTATTTAGAACAGCCTGTCCACCTAAGACTACAGGCAAAAAAAAAAACAATGGGTGGAAAATGTGTGGTCAGAAGCAGACACCAGCTCCACCAGCCACCCACAGAGAGCAGGGATTGATAGATCTATACTCAGACAAAAAAAAACGTATTAACCGGTTGCCGACCGCCGCACAACGATATTCGTCGGCAGTCAGCCCGGCCAGGCAAAGTGACGTATATATACGTCACTAGCCTGTCACTTCCTCGTGAGCCAATAGCGGGCGAGCGCGCGCCCACGGAGGCGCGCGCCCGCCCCGGCTCGTTCCCTGGGAAGTCAGTGCGTGTGACCGGCGGACCCGATGTCTGCCGGTCACTCGCGATCGTCCTCTGTGAAGGGAGAAAGGCAGGCGGCTAATGTAAACAAGCCGCCTGTCATTCTCCCCTGTGTAGGAATGGTGATCATATGGTTCTACTATGTAGGACCGTTGATCACTGTTCCTACACTAGTAGCCATGTCCAATCACAGTAAAAAGCACGCCCCTAGGGACACACTTAACCCCTCCTTCCCCAATAAAGTTAACCCCTTCCCTGCCAGTGTCATTTTGCAGTAACAGTGCATATGTATAGCACTGATTACTGCAGTAATGTCACTGGTAACCCCAAAAGTGTCAAAAATGTCAGTTAAGGGTCCGATCTGTCCGCCGCAATGTCGCAGTACCGCAAAAAAATCGCAGATCGCCGCCATTACGTGTTAAAAAAAAAACAACAAAAATTACAAAAATCTTTCCCTTAGTTAGTAAATGCAATAACTTTTGCGCAAACCAATCAAAATACGCTTTTTGCAATTTTTTTTTACCAAACATATGTAGCAGAAAACAAATTGGCCAAAAATTTTAAAAAATTTTGATTTTTACATTTTTTTGGGGGGGGAATTTCATATAAAAAAATGTGAAAAATATTGTTGTTTTTGCAAAATTTACGCTCTCTTTTTGTTTATAGCGCAAAAAGTAAAAATTGCACAGGTGATCAAATACCACCAAAAGAAAGCTCTGTTTGTGGGAAAAAAAGGACGTCAAATTCGTTTAGGTACAGCATCGCACGACCGCACAATTGTCAGTTAAAGTCACGCAGTAAAAAATCGCAAAAAAACCCTGGTCAGGAAGGGGGTAAAATCTTCCGGGGCTTAAGTGGTTAAAGAAAAAAAAACAACAAGGAAAAATAGGGGCAGACTAATGGACCACTTGGTCTTTTTTCTGCTGGCACTTTCCTATGTTTCTATGTAATGCCAGGCTGAACAGTAGGGCTGTTAAATGACCGGTGACATTTTTTTTTTATTTTCATATACTATGGTTTAGACACTTTTGTAACTTATATAACCCCACATTTAGATCCAATACCTGTTATGCTACTATTATACTCATTATATATTTGATTCTTTGGGCTTATGCATTAAATCAGTGCATAAAGACAATGTGTGATAGCTGATAGCAACTTCTCAGGTTTATTTTTACTTCTTACTGTAGTCATAGCAATTTAAACATAACCACTAAGCCCCCGTTCACACTAAGGCGACCTGTGAGGCGACCTGGTCGCCTCACAGGTCGCCGTAGGTCGCCTCCCATAGGGAAGCTGCGGACCCGTTCTAATAGGAGCGACACAAGTTGCTCCGACTTAGAAAAAGGGTCCGGAGCTTCTTTGGGGCGACCAGGAGGCGACCGCCATAGACTTTAATGTTATGAAATCCGTGGCGGCCGCTCCGAGGTCGCGGCGCGCTGCTCGCACCGCGACCTCGGAGGTCGCGGTGCGAAGTAGCGTCGCCCCTATGTGAACAGGGGCTTAGGAAATTCAATGGTCTACAACAGTGTTTCTCATCCTTTTCAGTCAAGGCATCCTTTAAAATTATGCACAATTAAGGCACCTCTATTCTAAAATGTTCTAAAAAAGCTTACATAGTTACATAGTAGGTGAGGTTGAATAAAGACAACTGTCCATCCAGTTCAACCTGTGTAGGCGTGTGTGTGTGTCAATGATGTATTCATTTCCCATAACCCTGAATGTTGTGATCTTTGAAATGCACATCCAAGAGTCTTTTAAAAGTAGCCATACTCCCTGCAGTTACCACCAATTGTGGAAGAGAATTCCACAATCTTACTACCCTTACAGTGAAAAACCCCTTACATAGCTTAAGGTTAATCCACCTCTCCTCTAATCTCATTGTGTGGCCACGTGTCCTCTTACACTTCTTGAGACTAAATAGTTTTTTTCTTATGCTGAGATCACAATTGAGGTATTTGTAAATCGCTATCATGTCCCCTCTCAGGCATCTCTTCTCCAGGGAAAATAAATTAAGAGCTTGCAAACGCTCCTCATAATTAAGGTTCTCCAATCCCCTAATTAGTTTAGTTGCCCTTCTTTGGACTTACTCCAGTTCCAGCACATCCATTCTGAGGATTGGTGACCAGAACTAGACAGAATACTCCAGATGTGGCATGGACCATGGTTTTATAAAGTGGTAGGATTATAGTTTTATCTCTGGAATATATCCCCTTCCTTATGCATACTAATATTCTGCCGGCTTTGGTAGCTGCAGCTTGATATTGCATGCTATTGCTCAGTCTATCTTCCACTAAGACCCCCATATCTTTCTCCATTCTTGATTCCCCCAAAGGTTCCCCCCAAGTGCAATACCTTACATTTCTCCACATTAAACCTCATATGCCATGTAGTTGCCCACTCTGTTATTTTGTTCAGGTCATTCTGTAAGATTTCTATATCTTGATGAGAAGTTATTGCCCTGCCTATTTTTGTGTCATCCGCAAAAACTAAGATTGCGCTAATGATCCCGTCCTCAATGTTATTTATAAATAAATTGAACAAAAATGGTCCCAGGACTGAGCCTTGGGGACCCCATTTACCACTCCAGACCAGTCTGAGTATGCGTTATTTATCACTACCCTTTGGACACGCCCTGTTAACCATTTTTGTATCCAAGAACAAATCTTGTGATTGATGCCTGCAGACCTTAGTTTGTAGATTAACCACTTTACCACCGGAGGATTTTGCTGCCTTCCGTCCAGGCCACTTTTTGCGATTCGGCGCTGTGCGACTTCAACTGACAATTGCGCGGTCGTGCGACGCCGTACCCAAACGAAATTTACGTCCTTTTTTTCCCACAAACAGAGCTTTCTTTTGGTGGTATTTGATCACCTGTGCGATTTTTACTTTTTGCGCTATAAACAAAAAAAGAGCGTTTATTTTGAAAAAATAACAATATTTTTAACATTTTTTTATATGAAATTCCCCCCAAAAAAGATGTAAAAACCAATTTTTTTTAAAATTTTTGGCCAATTTGTTTTCTGCTACCTATGTTTGGTAAAAAAAATCGCAATAAGCGTATTTTGATTGGTTTGCGCAAAAGTTATTGCGTTTACTAACAAAGGGAAAGATTTCTGTCATTTTTGGTGGGTTTTTTTTTAACGCGTAATGGCGACGATCTGCGATTTTTTTTGCGGGACTGCGACATTGCGGCGGACAGATCGGACCCTTGACTGACATTTTTGACACTTTTGGGGGTACCAGTAACATTACTGCAGTAATCAGTGCTATATATATGCACTGTTACTGTAAAAATGACACTGGCAGGGAAGGGGTTAATTTTATTGGAGAGGGAGGGGTTAATGTATGCCTGGTGCTTACTGACGTGTAGGGGGGGAGGTGACTGAGTGAGTCATGGACAGATCGGATGTCCAGCTATGCTGAACAGTCCGATCTGTCACTCCCTGTCACTATGGAGATCCCCGACGATCGGGTAAGAGCAGCGGCGATCGCCACTGCTCCTCCCCTGGCCCGACTCCCGCTGTGAATGAAAACAGCGGGAGCGAGCCTCCGGCGGCGCGCAAGCGCCGCCCAGAAGGGGGAGTGTCTGACGACGTAGTACTACGTCGTCAGACGATAACGAGCCACTCTGCCGCAGTAATATTACTGTGAGCAGTGGTAAAGTGGCTAAGCATTGTGGTGAACTGTATTGAATGCAAAATCCAGACACACCACATCCACCGATCTCCCCCTATCTAACTCACAGCTCACCTCCTCGTAAAATGTTAACAGATTGGTTTGGCAAGAACGTCCTTTTGTAAACCTGTGCTGGTTACTGCTGATGATACTATTGTCCTTAGCAAATTCTTGGATATAGTCCCTTATCATCCCTTCCAGTAATTTACATACTATTGATGTCAGGCTGACTGGCCTATAGTTTCCCCGCAATATGCCTCCGTTCTTTTCTGAATATTGGTATCACATTGGCTTTTCTCCAGTCACCTGGTACAGTTCCTGTAAAAATACCGTCTGCAAAGATCAGGAACAACGGTCTAGATATAACCCTACTGAGTTCTTTGAGTACTCTCGGGTGTAAGCCAACCGGCCCTGGTGATTTATTTATGTTAATGTTATCAAGCCTTTCCTTGATTAGCTAAACTAAAAATGTACATACAGTGTACATAATGCAGCAATATCCACACACGTAGCACACCCCAAATTAGATTATTTTTTTCTTCCAAACCAAATACACCTTTGCATGTTGGTACTGACTAGTATTCCAATGTTACTCTTTTACCTCAATTTCCCTCCTTTACTGAGCTGACACCAGTGCTAATGGAAAAGGGCAGGGGGAGGACAAATAAGGTTGCTGTGTGGCCGCCTGATGTCCTCCTTACCAACCGATGATGTCTTTGGTTGTTAGGACACTGGCAACTGGAAGGTTATAATAGTGCACAATGAAAACCTGTGGCTTTGATTTGATTTTACTAAATGCAAATTGACTGTGTGCACTTTGAAAGTGCAGTTGCACTTACTTTCCTTAGTATATGTAAATATGGTAAAGCTTCACTTTGTAAAGAATACTCAATAAGATGCAAGGGAAAAAAAACAGCATGTTTGCTTGAATGGATGATGGATCATCATTGGATGATGGAAATCAGCAGAGCTTAACCACATTTACTAAGCTCTGAGAAAAAGAGTGTAACTGCACTTGCAAAGTGCACAGTCCATTTGTCTTTAGTAAATCCACCCTAGTTGTGTATCTAAAAGGCAGGCTTGATACAGCATGTTATACATCCCTGTTTGATTATTTATCAATCCAGGTATGTGTATTCTGAGTTATTTAGATGTATGGCCCAGACTATACTTGACTTTATTTGTTTTAACATAACAAGCAATATAAATCACCAGTTTGCATGTTTATAGTGCAGAAAATTATGTGTCAGTTTTTTCACCTGCCAACTTTCATGCTAAAATCTCCTCATATGTTATCAAATAATCCCCAAGTAACGTTTAATGAAGATCGAGTAAACTTGTGGTGATGTGGAAAACACAGTATCTCTCTCTCTCTCTTTCTCTCTCTCGATTGGCTGAGACACAGCAGCGGTGCCATTGGCTGACACGGCTGTCAATCAAAGTCAGTCAGCCAATCGGGAGAGAGAAGGGCGGGCCAAATGATAGCTCTGTGTCTGAATGGACAGACAGAGATGCAGCTCTGCTGGGGTGCCCCCATAGCAAGCTGCTTGCTGTGGGGGCACTCGACTGAAGGGAAGAGCCAGAAGCTGCAAAGAGGGACCCAAGAAGAGGAGGATCTGTACTGCAATGTGCAAATCCACTACAACAGAGCAGGTAAGTATAACATGTTTGTTATTAAAAAAAAAAAAGAGAGACTTTACAATCACTTTAAATAAATGGTGATAATATCATTAATGGCTTTACTGAGCTCATGCTGCATTGACAAATCCTTTACAAAGCTAAACTTGTTCTTCAGAGATGGATCTATCATTACTGGCTAGAGAGATCAATGATCAGCCAATATGCCTTAGTTCTCTGTGAATATTTTTACTAATATCCAGGCATTCCAGGCTGGAAGTTATGATACTTCAGACAGGCTGTAGTTAAGATTAATGAGCGTGCAGCATATCCTAACTTTACCTCCGTAAAAATAGGCTTGGTTTGCTTTGCTGAAACCTTCTTTTTAAGAGTATTATTAATGAGCAGGACATATGGGGACAATGTGCAAACCACATTTTAATTAAAAGATTTTTAGTTTAAAGCTTGGTTAAAAATGTAAACTTTTTTTTAATATATATGTGTATCTTAACCAGTTCTGGACCGGAAGGATTTGCCCCCTTAATGACCAGGCATTTTTTGCAATTCGGCACTGCGTTACTTTAATGGACAATTGCGCAGTTGTATGACTCTGTACACAAATAAAATTGATGTCTTGTTTTTTCCCCGCAAATAGAGCTTTCTTTTGGTGGTATTTGATCATCTGTGCGATTTTTATTTTTTGCGCTATAAACAAAAAAATAGTGACAATTCTGAAAAAAAAAACTATATTTTTCACTTTCTGCTTTATAACATTCCCCAAAAAAAAAATTCAATTAAATTTTTTTTCTTTCTTTTAGGCCAATTTGTATTCTGCTACATATTTTTGGTAAAAAAAAAAATCACAATAGGTGTATTTTGATTGGTTTGCGCAAAGGTTATCGCGTCTACGAACTAGGGGAAAGATGTATGTCATTTTTATTTTTTATTTTTTTACAAATAATGGCGGCAATCTGCAATTTTTAGCGGTACTACGACATTGCAGTGGACAGATTGGACCCCTAACTGACATTTTTGACTCTTTTGGGGGGAACCAGTGACATTACTACAGTAATCAGTGCTAAAAATATGCACTATTACTGTAATAATGACACTGGCAGGGAAGGGGTTAACCTAGGGGTGATCAAAGGGTTAATTGTGAGCCTAGGGGGTGTTTTATAACTGTGTGGGGAGGGACTTTTGAAATGAGTACAGAAACCTGTGATGCTACACATTCAATAGAGATGTCCCACACATGCCCAATAACCGCTTGCAATACATGTGGTTGTAGCACATTTGTCGGCAAAAATGGGGTTAAAACAGGCAGATGGCTTCCTCACCTCCTGTCAGTAGCCACTGAAACGTGAACTTAATGTGGATCGGGCTTAAGAGGCAAGGAAGACTAAGATGCATATCTAAATCTACCCTTAGGCCCCCTTCCACATGCCTGCTTAGCAGGGAATCTGTTTGCTGATCCCCGCTGAACAGGCGGATGGCTGGTCTGTATCCACTCTGCTTATGCAGAACAAACACAGACACAGCGCGCTCTCATCTATGGGTGGTGGGATGTAAACAGACCGCCGGTCCGTTTACACCTGACTGCCATCCGATCTGCTAGATGGATGGGGAAAAGATCCCCATCCGTTTGTTTTTAGTGGATTGGATGTAGGCAGGTGTAAACGGACATAAGCCTGTGTACATTTGCCGCTTCGCAGAGGAAAAAGGAGGGTCCAATTGGGTCCGCTTGAAAAGCTGACAGGCAGACCCAATCCATCTATTTTTAGCAGATTGGATGTAGACAGGTGTAAATGAACATAGGTCCATTTAAATTTACCGCTCCACATAGGAAAAAGGAGGGTTCAATTGAGTCCGCCTGAAAACCTGACAGGCGGACCCAATCGGTCTGCCCGTGTGAAAGGGGCGTTACTATGTTTTTTGGGGTTGTTTTATGTTTCTTTTAATATAATTTTTTTTTCAAGGGGGAGGGCCTTGGAGAGACATCAGTTGTCTGAACAGACCCCTAATGTCTCTTTTTTGAGACAGTCTCTTTCTATGCAGCCTCAGCTGCACTGTAGTGAATGAAACAGGAGCCTGCAGAGAGACTGTTCATTCACAAACTGAAATATAGTAAACAGTGTTTACTATATTTCAGTAATGAATGGACAGAAGCAATTGGTAATGATCGGTCTGTTCATTCAAGAAAGAAGGGGTTTTGGTAAACACATGTTTATCAGCCCCCCCTCTCTCCATCCTGACACTCACTGATCTCCGGGCAGCAGCTTTGAGGCTGGTGGGATGGGATACAGGGAGAGCCTGTCAGCAGCGCTGCATATACCGGACACCTGGGATTGGTGAGGAGGGGGCTGCAGGGAGTGGGGGTCACAGTGGCTCTTTTTTTAAATTAAGAAAGGGGGCTGGTAAACACATTAACAGACCTCCCCCACCCCCCTCTTCATCCAGGCTGTCACCAATCCTCCGGGCAGCAGCTGCAGCCGGCAGGTAGAGGTGGAGGGAGAGACGGTCAGCTGCATGGATGGGGTGCCAGGGATCGGTAAGGAGGGAGGGGACACTTCAGGGGGGTTACAGTGGGGGGGATTGCTTTAAAGCTTTTTTTTTACAACTGTGGCTGGATGCAATTGTCAGTGGGAGAGGCAGAGGGGAGAAGCCAACAATTGCATCCAGCCACAGAGATTGGTAATGGTGGATGGAGGGGGATAAGCAGCCCCTGTTAGGGATGACAGGTGTGCTGGGGAAGGGGTGACAGTGGTAGAGGAAGGAAGTAGGTATTTTAGCGGCCAGGGCAGCAGGTTTATTGGAGGGACAAGGATAGGCAGGCAGTGGCAGTGAGGGGGGGGGGGTCACATTTTAGGTTAAAAACTCTGATCTGCTGATCAAAGTTATAGAATTGTTCAGCAGAGTCTGATGAACAATGTTGCTATAAGTTTATGGTCACTGAAGTGACCATGAGCTTATAGCAGAAGGAGAAACGAGGTCTGTACGACGTACAGACCTGGCCAGCTGCAAGCAGTGCTGGCAGTGAAAAGGTTAGAGACAGCACCATAATTTAAGAGGAATCATGACATCCCATTTCCAAATGCAAAAAAAAGGGCAAAATCCATTTATAAAACTTCACGGATTTAAAAACATGCTCACACATAGTTTTTTGAGAGTGCAAATTTTTAAGGTACTATTTCAGAAAATAGATGTTGACCATTGACCAGAACCTATTATGTTGGCTCAAAAAGAGTGAGCTACTATCAAAACAAACAAGCAAAAAAAAAATTCCTTCTTGTAGCATGTGTAAATGTTTCTGTCCTTCTCAAAGTACAGTATGAATAACTGCATGGAATTTCTGCCAGTGTTTACTAGTATGTGGATTTATAGGCTCGATATGTTTAAAATTAAAATGAGCCAGAAAACAGCAGTCACAAGCAAATAGTTATGAGTATTTTGCCATATTGCAAAATAATCTCAGAGGATATAAAAGAAGAATGTACTGTTTCTCCATAATACCCAGGGTGTAAAATGTGCTACCACAACACAACACTTCATAAACACGAGTCTTCAGTTTCAACACTCCAGGCCTCTAGCATAAAGAAATTAAAATTGGAGTACAAGTAACAGCTTTTGGATAAGAAAAGCACTATCACACTTTACAAAGTACCTCGCATACAGATTATTATCAATTTAATTATAAATGTATCTTTTATGAATGTGTATACACACATAATTTGTTTCGCTATTAAAGAGACTCTTTAGAGATACTTGTAAATCTAGCTAAAAATCACAGTTAAGAACTTTTAGCAGAAGCTGCAATACAGTTTGAAAATGTATGAACATTCAACTCATCAAATTATATTTATTATATATACAGTATATATAGTGTATATACATCGATCAGCCATAACTTAATGACTTGAGTAGATCCCCTTTTGCTGCCAAAACAGCTCTCGTCATGCATGCATGCTATTGGACCGCTAAAGATATGCTGTTGTACCTGGCACTAAGCTGTCATTAGAAGATACTGTAAGTCTTATAAGCTGCAAGGGAGAAATTCCATGTATTAGACTTGTTTTAGTAGTGCATTAATGCTGAATTGGATTGAGATCTGGAGAATTTAGAGGTCAAGCCAACACCTCAAACTCATTGTTGTGTTCCTCAGGCCATTCTTGAACCATGTTTCATAGTTAGAAAAGTTGAAGAAAGACACTAGTCCATCCAGTTTAATCTGTGTACTTGGTGTTTGTGTGTTCATATCAATAATCATTTCCCATATAATTTCCCATATCACTGTATATTGTGTTCACTAAGATGCACGTTCAAAAGTCTTTTAAAACTATCAAAACTTTCTGCTGACACCACCAATGGTGGAAGAGAGTTCCACATCCTTATTGCCCTGACAGTCAAAAAAAAAAACTCCTACGCAGCTTAAGGTTAAACCGCTTCTTCTACAATCTAATTGTGTGGCCCCATGTCTTCTTATACTCCCTGAGACTGAATAGTTTAATACCTATGCTGGGATCACCATTAAGGTATTTGTATATCCCTATCATACTTTCTCAAGCCTCTCTTCTCCAGGGAGAATACGTTCAGTGCTTATAGTCATTCCTTGTAATTGAGATCCTCCAGTCCCCTTAATAATTTTATTGCCCTTCTCTGGACTCTTTCCAGTTCCAGCACATCCTTCCTGAGGATTAGTGACCAGAGGGGGACTCCGAGCCATGTCCAGGCCCAGATGCGCTTAAATCTAGACTGCAGCAGCTGTCCACCCCACCCACATGCACCCACCCGCTGTTGAAGTCACAGCAGAGCAGGCGGGGGGAACAGAAGGTTTCCAGGGGAAGTGGCAGCTGTCCAACCCCTCTCTTTCCCCAATGCACCCGCCTGCCGCTGAACCCAAAGCAAGGTGGAGGGTAGACGGCACAGAGCCTAGCAGCAGCAGCAGGCGAGCACACCCAGAAGAGGAGTCCACCCCGCCATTCTCCCCGCCCTCCACAACACTGAGTTAAGGTAGGGAGAAGATTATTAGAGGGGGGCTGTGATGTGATATCTGTGGCTGTGATGTGAGAGGGGGGAGCTTAGAAATGTGGGGGGGGGGACTGTGAGGGGTGAGCTGTGATATGAGGAGCTGTGAGGGGGGGCTATAATACTGAAGAGCTGTGATGTGAGAGAGATAAGCTGTGATATGGGGTGATGTAAGAAGGGGGAGCTGTAATGTGAGAGGGGGAGCTGGGATGAGAATAGAAGGGGGGTGCTGTGATATTGGGGGCTGTAATGTAAAAGGGAGAAGTTGTGATATGGAGGGCTGTAATGCGAGAGGGGTGCTGTTATATGGAGGACTGTGATGCAAGAGGGGGAGTTGTGATGTGGGGAGCTGTGATGTGGGGGGCTGTGATGTGATATGGGGGAGCTATGATATGGGGGAGCTGTTATGTGAGAGGGGGAAGCTGTGATATAGGGGGCTGTGATGTGATACGGTGGATGTGATGTGAGGGGGAGAGCTTTGATATGGGGGGGCTATGATGTGAAAGGGGGCTGTGATATGGAGGAGCTGTGATATGGGGGGCTGTGATGCGAGAGGGGGCTGTGATATGGGGGAGCTGTGATATTGGGGGCTATGATATGGAGGGGCTGTGATATGAGAAGGCGGCTGTAATATGAAGGGTTTGTGATGTGAGGTGAAGGGCTGTGATGTCAGGTGGGGTGAGCTGTGATGTGGGGGGTTATGATTGCAAGGGGGGCTGTGATGTAAGCAGGTCGCTAATGTTGGGGGCTCTAATGTGAAAGGGGGTTGTGATGTAAGGGGGGCTGTGATAGGAAAAGGAGGACTGAGGACATTCATTTAAAGGGGGCTGTGACGTGGAAGACCTGAGTCATAGCAGAAAAATTAGATTCGGACCTCTGCAGAAAGAAAATGTTACCAAGCGGACCTCCGTTAATTTTAATTGAGTACCCCTGCCCTAGTGAGTAATTTGCGTTCATATTTTTAGCCGCCAAGTGCATTACTTTACATTTTTCAACATTAAACCTCATTTGCCATGTAGTTGCCCACCCCATTATTTTATTGAGGGCTTCTTGTAAAGTTTCTATACCCTGTGGTGAAGTTTTTTCCCTACTTATTGTTGTGTCAATGAACAAAACCTATGGATCATGGCGGACTGTATAAAAATCTACATTTTTAAAAACGACTGTGGGGGACATGAGAGTCTGGACACCCCGCTACCCGAGCCGGCCGACTTGCTCCAAACCTTCCACATGAGCTGTCATTAGAGAATGGTCTTCCCCTAGCTTACAGTGACCCTACTCCTTCCCCCTCCCCTGCCATCGGTCACAATGGACCTAGCCCCATCCATACACATGAGAGTCTAGAGACCTTGCGGGGGATGACCTGGGATAGGAGACAGATGGTTGTGACAGTTGGTGAGGAGATCGAGCAGTTCACAAGCCTGTGGGCAATGTGGATGTGCGCTCCTGCGGAGGAAGGAGGGAGGGGTGTTGGAGGGGATGGATCCTAGGTATGTAATGCAGGAAGATGGATGGGGCTAGGTCCATTGTGACTGATGATGGGGAAGGGGGAAGGAGTAGATTTAATGTAGACTAGGAGAGGACCAATCCGTAATGACAGCTTGTGGGGTAGGGATGGAGCAAGCCAGCCGGCTCAGGTAGCGGGGTGTCTTGACTCTCATGTGCCCCCGCAGTCGTTTGCCCATCAGCATCATCCATCCAATTGTAGCCCTGGTACCTTCCCATTAGTCTCTCATCTCACTCTCCTACAATCTTTTCCTAACCCCCATTCTATGTTGCTCAAAGAAACAGATTAGAGGTTCATTCACAGTTCCTGTTGATTCACTTCCCCCAGCCATATCCTTCCCTATCCCCCCTTCCCCTGTTCCCCACCCTCACTGTAGGTTCTTCCCCATATCCCCCCTCCCCATCAAGCCACCTCTCTCCCCCCTCCCCTGTTCTAGGTCCACACACTTCAGTCTCCCTTTCTCCCCTCCCCATCCCTCTCTTCCCCCCTCTACCCTCCTGTCTCCCCATTATCTCACCCCTTCTGCTGCAATCCCTCATCCCCCCTTCATCTCACCTCCCCCTCCCCGTTTTCTCCCCCCCCCACACTAGCATCCTATTGACTCTTTTCCCACAGTCTTTGGTAAAGAGTACCTTCCCCCACAAATACCAAAAGTGTCAAGCTGCCTGTGTGGGCCAGTTTGCCAATGTGGAAACTCTGAAGTTTGCTTGAAGAGTTGATGTGGGCCTAATTTTAGCAGCAAATGTGACATTCGCCAAAAACTCACTGCAGGTATATATTTCTAGTACATGTGTTTTTTTAAATACCTTATTAAAATAACTTTTGTACATAAGCATAGAAGAGATTGTACAATCATAAGTCAATCAAGCTATTTGCAAAAGAAGGGAGTATCAAACATCATAGAAATGAGAAATTGATGACGCGATAGGCCTGTAATCCTTGAGTTACATCTAAAGAATTGCCATGAAAGTATATTAACCTCGAGTGCCACCATCGCCTGCCGCCAGATGCAGCTTTTTAGTTGCCACCAGGGCCAGGACAAAGGGTGGGCAGGAGGGAAGGCTGCCCTGGGCACTGTGTTATCCTGTGAGATGGGGGGCCACCACAAGGAGATTGGGAAAGGGGATTTGTGTTGGGTGGGGGAATTTGGGGAGCAGCAGGGGTTAAGAATTGTTCTAGGAGGGGAAATTGGGGGGCGGGGTGCTGGGAAATATGATTTAGGGGGATTTGTGTTGGGAGGGGGGATGGGGGAGGATGATTTGTGCCAAGAGGGGGATTTGGGCTGTTTGTGCTAGAAGAGGTGATATGGTAGAAAGGGGAGTTGTGCTAGGAGGGGGATTTTTTTTTTTTTTTTGGAGGGGTGGGGGAGTCGTGTCAGTAGGGATGATTGGGGATATTTGTGCTAGGAGGGGAAATTGGGGGGGAGGGGTCTGTGCTGAGAGAGGGGATTTGGGGGGATTTGTGTTGGGAGGGGGAGTAGGGGAAGAAGATTTATGCCAAGAGGGGGTTTTGGGCTGTGGTAAGAGGGGAATTTTTTTAGGGGGGGGGATTTGTGCCAGTAGAGATGATTAGGGGTATTTTTGCTAGGAGGGGAAATTTGGGGGGGGGGGTATTTGTGCTAGAGGGAGTGATTTCCATTTTGGGGTGTTGAATGCGTGCTGGGGGAATTTTGGGAGAGAGAGAATTTAAGCTGAGAGGAATGATTTCAGCAGGAGGGTGGATTTGTCCTGGGAGGAGGGGGAATTCATTCTTAGAGGTAAGCAAACAGATTAATGCTCAATTACTTTTTTTGGTGGGGGGGGGGGGATTTTTGCTAACACATAATGCTCATACATCTTGTGGGAGGGGGCGCAGTTTGTCATGTTTGCCCTGGACTCTAGATAGCCTTGCGCCAGCACTGCTTGCCACCATCATCGCCTGCTGCCAGATGCAGCGTGTCACTTGCCACCTGCAGCCTGCCACCATATACAGTGTCACTTGCCATCTGCAGCCTGCCACTAGATACAGTGTACCACTTGCTACCCCCAGCCTGACACCAGATACAGTGTCACTTTCTACACGCAGCCTGCCACCAGATACATTGTCACTGGCCACCTGCAGCCTGCCACCAGATGCAGTGTGCCGCTTACCACCCATAGCCTGCCACCAGATACAGTGTGCCACTTGCCACCTGCAGCCTGCCACCAAATACAGTGTCACTTGTCACCCGCAGCCTGCCACCAGATACAGTGCCACTTGCCACCTGCAGCCCACCACCAGATACAGTGGCATTGCGGGTGGGCTCACTGAACAGCCAGTGTGTGTGAGACTTGGCAGCTCCCCTGCAGTCAGAGGCAATGCAGGCTGGCTCACCGGACAGCTAGTGTGTGAACCCTGTTCCCTGTGAAATCTCAGCTGGTGCCAGCAGAGCAAACATTGGTGGTGGCAGCGCCATTCTTCTGAATTTGACACCTGGGGCCAGTGGCGCCCCTCTCAATTTGGCCCCAGCCGGGTTTCGTCCCTGGTGAGGGATGTCACTGGTTGCTAGACGAAAATTATGCAAAAGTTGTCCCACCTCCTCTGTGTCATAATTATTCTCTGTTGTGTTTTTCCTTTGGTTTTAGAAACTGAGAGATTTTATACCTAGATTTGGTTTGGCATCCAGCCTCTAATGCATGTGTTTTAAGTTATAGTAGTTAATTTACTTGCAGTGAAAGTTCAGTAAATTTCAATTTCACTGCTCTAAAAACACATCCCAATCTTGGTCTTCAATACTGTTCTCTGGGAAAACATAAAAACATTATAGTTCTGGCAGGCTTAACTAGATTTAATTTCAGAAGTGGGCCAGCATCATGCTTGTTGCTCCTATCCCAGTCTTGGTCTCAGCTGGGACTAAGCTAAATGCTTACCTATGATGGTGCAGTTGTTACTGCAGCATGACATGTATTTTACCTTCTAATTTTAAACAATGCAAAACACTGTCTAATGCTAGAAAACAAGGGTTTTATTATTAAATTACTTCAAAGTGAATGCATTTTAGACATGTTTACTCTGGCTGAATAATCCTGTTGTCATCACTTTGTATATCTTTGTAAATGTGTATATAATAGGTTAAAAAATAAAAAAAATTAAAAAACACGTTTTACTAGTAATTCTGTGTAAACAAAGAAAAGTAACAATTAAATCAGAACATCAAAAAGGTAATTTTGCCTTTGCTTTGTTGAAATTAAAGTTGAGAACAAAGATATGATTAACTGTAAAATGGGTTTTAGGAACAAAGAATATTTATGTTTTCTCTGGGTAGTGGTGTGCAAGAGTCAAAATTTAGTATGTAGTAATGATAAATACAGCACTGGCTAAAAGCTTGTATCACAGTATATTGCAGATGATAATTTACCTAAAAGCCTATTTTCTAGGATGTGACAATAATTCTGACTTTAGAACTGAAAGAATGCACAACTTGGCAGCCATCTGCAATTTCACTTAGGTAATTGCAAAAGTTGAAGCATACAAAAAAAGTATATATTTTATTTCACTATATGATCATATACATATGGGTTAATTTTGTTAGGTAAGGGGATTTAATAATGTACTGTAATGCAGTAATTACTGTATATCTGCTAGTCACATTTCGTTTAATAGAGATTACTTTTTATTGGCTGTTACTAGAGATACTTGAATATGCTCTGTTGACCTTTTTACACGAGTTCCAAATATGGACATTTTTAGAGTTCTTTTTTGTTTGCTTCTTTTTTTTTTTTTACTCCTGAATTCTCATTTAGCAAGCTGCCCAGATTAGATTTAGAGGAACATTTATGTTTTCCTAAAGTTATTGGGGCAAATGACCATTTCTTGATTAGCCAACATTATATGAATCTTGGACAAAGCAAGGAGGCTGATGGAGAAACAAGAAAGATTTTTATTTTATTTTTTTTAATGTAAGTCATGGAGAACTTGTTTTTCTTAGACACATGACAGCAAATTGTTGTGGATTTCTAAACAGCCTGAGATTGGACAAAAAGACCAACACCTTTTTTACACCACAGTAAATTGGAATTAAACCTTGGATACAAGGCAGTCAGGTCCACTAACTCTGAGAAAGAAGAGTCATTTTTTAAAAGAAAAAATATATTTTAAGATGCTATTATTCATGCACTATATTTTTGTGGAATCCTCTCCATACTGTAGTCAATCTAGAGCAGGCGTTTTCTAAAGAAAGCACCAGTTTACTGTCCCCTAGACTCTAGGACGGCCAGTAAAAGAAGAGCATGCCTCAGCATCAGTGGGAGTAGACAATGTCTCGGACTTGGTGGTCAGTAGGAGGAGGAACAGTGTCTCATCACTGGTATTAACCAGTTCCCGACCACCCGCCGCCTTTTTACTGCGGCAGGGTGGCTCATACAGGCAAAACGACATAGATCTACGTCGCTAGCCTGGGAGGTGCTAGGGGGCAAGCGCGCGCCGCCGCCAGTGCTCTCCCACCCCCGATTGTCAGCAGGGAAGCCGATGCGTGTGTTAGGTTGCTCCGATTGCCGCCTGACACCCGCGATCTCTCCCCGCAGAGAGAAAAGGACGGTCGGCTGTTGTAAACACAGTCGACCGTCCTTTCCCTGAAATGATCACAGAGCTCATATGATCCTGCTATATAGGATCACATGTCTCTGTGGTAATTTCAGAAGCCATGCCCCCCCCACAGTTAAAATCACTCCCCTAGGGTCACATTTAACCCCTTGATCACCAATACTGTTAACCCCTTACCTGCCAGTGTCATTATTATAGTAACAGTGCATATTTTTAGCACTGATTACTGTAGTAATGTCACTGGTACCCCCAAAAGTGTAAAAAATATCAGTCAGGGGTCTGATCTGTCTGCCCCAATGTCGCAGTCCCGCAAAAAATCACAGATCGCCGCCATTACTAGTAAAAAAAAAACAATATAAATGACAAAAATCTTTCCTGTAGTTGGTAGACGTGATAACTTTTGCGCAAACCCATCAAAATACGCTTATTGTAATTTTTTTTACCAAAAATATGTAGCAGAAGACAAATTGGCCTAAAATGTTAAAAAAATTTGATTTTTAAATTTATTTTTTGGCAATGTTATATAGCAGAAAGTGAAAAATATTGTTTTTTTTCATTTTAATTGTCGCTCTTTTTTTGTTTACAACGCAAAAAATAAAAATCGTACATGTGATCAAATACCACCAAAAGAAAGATCCATTTGTGGGAAAAAAAGGACGTAAATTTTGTTTGGGTACATCATCGCACGACCGTGCAATTGTCTGTTAAAATAATGCAGAGCCGAATCACAAAATAGGGCCTGGTCATTAAGGGGGCAAATCCTTCCGGTCCAGAAGTGGTTAATTGGAGGAACAGTTCCCAATTGTTGGTGTCAGTGGAAAGAATAGTGCCCAATTATTTATATCAGTGTGAGGAATTTTCCCCCTTTGTTGGTGGCAGTGGAAGGAATAGTCCCTCGTATCAGTGGAAGGTACAGTGCTCAAGGGGCCAGATAAAGGCAAGCAAAGGGGTGCATCTGGCCAATGGACAGCAGTTTAGAGACCACTGATCTAGAGGAAGTAAAAGTCATGAACATGTATACAAAGCAGACTGTGAAATCAGTATTTGCAAATGTTCAGAAAGGTAAACAGCAATTCTTATTTGTGATGTATTTTTATTCATTTTTTAAATTTGTGTACAGAAAGCAAACATCACCTTTTTTTTTACCTGGGGTAGGTATTCCAGCTTTGGAGAACTACAATGGACTGATAGGGTACATTGTGATTTATTCATCTTGTGGGTTAAATGAAAAAAAAAAAAATATTCCACTTGCCCCATTCACACATTCACGGTGGATGAGGGAATTGATCCTGCTGAGTTATTGTGTTTTTTTGTGGCAGGGAGCCTTCCCCACCATCAGAAAACAATGATCAATCTTGCTGGACTGCCCCCCAGTATTTAGTGGTTCTTCTTGCCAACCTCTGTGCCACTGCAAGACAAAGTAATAATGTATAGGTAGACTAAATGGGCCACTGAGCACTACAAGGGACACAGGAGATCCTAAAGCCCCGTACACACGTACTGATCGTCGGCTGAACGATCGGCCGTCTTTTGTCCAGGGCTGTCGTGTCTGTTGAAAACTGCAAAAGACTGCACACGAATTTTGTCGGCCAACAGCAGCCGACTGCAGAAGTGATGTCATGTGATGGTTAACTTTCCCTGTCTTTTTTCTTTTCTGAGCATGCCCAGTCTTGCTAATCTGCTGTCTGTCGGCCAAAATCTGTACTGACTGGCGAACAATCGGCCGTTCTGGTGACAGCCAACAAATATTTCAAAAGTCTGCACGACAGATTCTGTTCGGCCGAAAATGCGCTGTCGGCTGTCGGAAGCATCATACTAACAAGCCAACAATCGGCCGATCGGTCGGCAGCCGAATATTTACGGCCGACAATCGGTACGTGTGTACGGGGCTATACTCCCAAAAGTGTCCATTTTCCAGCAGACTTTAGGTGATGCTTTTTCAATGGTGTTGGGTGAGGTAAGTATTTACACTCTACTTTTATGGGTACAGATTTTTTAGAGAACTTTAGTTTAGCAACAAGGTCACTTGAAAATGTCATCTTGAAGCACTGTTATTAGATTTAAAAATAGCCCTTGATTCATGAAGATGAAAAACATTTCAGGTGCTTTTAACAGCAAAAATTTTGAGGGAAAAGTTCAATGCATCATTAAGTTATCAAAGTTCTCCGTTGTTATTTTTAACACCTAACTCTCAAAGCTTTTTAAAATAGGTGAAAAAAGCTCATTTTGGGTGCTAAGAATATTTTAGCTTTTCACCAAAAAGAAAACGGTCCTTCAGATATTAAGGGACTGCACTAATGCATTTACTAATTTAGAGCCTAGAGGTAAAAATGTGTTATTTATTCAATAAAAAAAGAACTAGAGAAGGGTTCAAATGGGCATATAACATGAAAGAAATGTGGGTTGTTATTTATATCCTCCATTTAAAAAAAAAACTCCTTGTTTAGCCCAAAAATATTGAAGTTAAGTTGTCAGAATGACAGACAGACACCTATTATGTTCAAATAGAAAGGTCAGAAGTTCCGTGTTTCTCACAGAAGAGGTTTCCTTAACCCATTATTATGGGCATTTTTACACATTTCAGTTTTGGCATTTAATAAATTCTCATCACCAGGTTCAAGTACCCGCTTGTCCATCAGAGTGGCACCATAGTTGTCCCGGGCAACCTCTGGCTCCAACACACAGAGCTCCCTGGAGGTTTCTAGGGACACCTCTGTGCCCTTATATACTGTTGCTAGGGGAGATAGAAAATCCAGCTTAGCGATCACCCCCACCTCATTCCACTCAGAACCTTGTTCACCTGACACAGCAGCAACTTCATACTCATTAACCATCACATTATCAGCATTAGTTAACTCAATAGCAATATTTTCATACTCCTTAGTAAGTTTCACATCATCATATTCTTTTTTTATACAGACAGTGGATCTCCCATTTGGGGTCACTTCCACCCTAGTTTGTACAGTCACATAGTCAGTCTTTTCCATGTCTTTACAAGCAACAGTCTTACCCATCAGTGTAACAGGTATTGCCATGTTCACTTGAGTATGTTGACTTTCTTCTGCGGCACTTCTACTGGCCAACTCTCCCTGGTGGCCACGGGGTGAAACTACAGCAGGTCTCTCCAACAGTTTAGCACCCCCTGCAGGCACAATAGGAATTTCCTCTCTGTTGCCAGGGGTGACCGCAAACATTTTTAAACAGGAATCTGGGCTTGCAGACAATGACTTTTGCCCAGCAATCTTTCTCCAGCAGTATTCCAGAATGTGGGACAAGAAAAAACACTGTGCCCCAGTTGACCACATTCCAGGCATGGTACTTGGCGACTTTCTCCTGTTGCTAAGAGAGATTGCAACATGCAGAAACTCACTGGCATGTCTATGGGGATGGTGGGCCACCTCTCCTCTGTAGCTCCTCCCTCCAGTTGGCACATTTTCTCCCATTGTTATAGGAAACGGTGCTCTCCCAGCTGCGCTTGGATGACTTTTCTCTCTCATTCTTGCTTTTCTGCATTCTTCTGTAGACATCCCTTTCTCATG
Organism: Pelophylax lessonae; assembly: GCF_965119305.1. Lineage (NCBI taxonomy): Eukaryota > Metazoa > Chordata > Amphibia > Anura > Ranidae > Pelophylax > Pelophylax lessonae. Next base: position 110,150,424 of record NC_138771.1, read on the forward strand.
CAATCCACAGGTCTGACATCACAGGCATTGCTATAGGCAAACACACTCCTCTCAAACTTCTGGTAAGCCTATTGCTCTCTCCTGGCACTCAGAGCAGGCTTCTCAAACACTGATGCAGGCCTTTGCTTTGCTAGGTAACTTTGCACTGGAGTCTGGGACAAAGGGCACTTGGAGACAGCATGCCTCCACTCACTGCACTGCAAACAGTGCACTTGGCTTAGTTTCTTGTCCAGGCTTCCCACACTGCATCCTCTTGCAACCTGAGGACTCTGCACATTGACAGCTGGTCTCCTTGCACCAGCATTGCTAGGGGCAACAGCAGCCATCTCTCTCCTTGGAAAACTCTGTTGAGGCATGTATGGGGCTCGTTCAGGCGGTAACAAACCCTCCAGCCACAGAGCTCTGTCTCATATCTCAACCATCCTTGATTCTTTTTTGAGTTTTGACCTCCCCATCTTCACAGTCACTCCACAACACTTTTGCACAGTTCAGCAACAAAATTAAGCACTGCCTATTTAAAGCTAGTTGCTTTTCTCTTTAAGGTTCTGCTCACCTGCATGAACAGATTGTACAGTCTCATGCACCCAACACAGTTCATATAACAGATGAACTGTCAATTTTGTTTGCGCAATATTACAGCAATTAGTTGGATGACAGTTGCGGCAAAATCTCACCAAAATTTGGGTGCCATTGAAAGTAACAGGGGTCGCAAGCGCGTGCTGTGTTTTGTGGGGATTTAGATTCGCAGGCAGAGTCGCCACAATTCCGCCCACAATCCGGAACGCCATGGTGTCAACGCCCACAATCCGGAACGCCATGGTGTCAACGGAGCCTAAAAGACAGCGGGGCCGCAGAGTCTGGATGAGAGGAGATCCTTATTCAGATTACTCTTTCACTCTTTGTTTTAAAAAGCAAGTTTTTTTTTTTTTAATTAAACAGGAAAGAAACCCTTATGGGACACTTTGTAATAGTTATATCACAGAACTCTATCATCCGATTGATTATAACTCTGATCATACTGATCAAAAAAGGAAAGGATTAAATACTCCATAGGTGACAATTTAAAAGCCTGAACAGGACATCAGTTTAGAATGAACCATGATTTATGTTTCTAGAATTATTGCTCTCGCTCTGAAGTTTGTGGCAACACCTAACGTGCGAAGCAATCATCGTTTATTTACACATGCATGCCCTATGCACGTTTTTTCACATGCAGATATCGGATATCGGGGTCGGTGGGGATGGTTTTCGTTTTTATTTTATCATTTATTTCTTTTTTAGCACTATTTTTATTACTTAACAAGGATCTGCCAACCTTCTGTGAATCACAATCTTCTGATTCGCATCATTTAATAAGGTTGAGTCAGATACAGAGCTTCGGTTCACTTGGTTGTCAGCAGACTCAGCAAGTGAACCGAAGAATCAATTCATGAATCGGCTCATTTCAATGAGTAGTTAGAAAATGAACAGATTCATATAAAAGATCCAAACTTCCCATCACTTTCTCCTTGCTGCACTGACTCCCACGTGGAGCCTCCTGACTCCTGGGCCAGACCTCCTGTCTGCTGGGGTGGAGCCTAGAGCCATGGTCAGGTCATTACTAAAAGCCCAGCACACACCTGACCAATTAGTATGCTGGTTGTTCTGAATACCTGAAACCAATGTAGAATTGTAAAATTATGATTTTTTAAAAAAAAATTATTAATTTAATTAGTAATGCATTTTAATTAGATATAGATCCTACGGGGCGCAAGATACCTGATTAGATCATAAAAATGGAGACTGCAGATTAAAGAAAAATAAAGGAAACCTTTTTTTGTGTAAATAGTAAAGTATGAGTAGTCTATGAACTTTGAAAACCTTTTGATTAAACATTTGCCCCTAGCAGGTGGCATGCTGTAGCTCTCTGCTTCCTCTCACCCCAGCCTCACAATGAGAAATGAGTGGGGTAGTGGAACTATCAATGGTGTCTGTCCAGGGTTCCAATCTCATATCAAAAACTGTAATACCATATTATTATGACTCTAGATGCTAAAATTATCCCAATATTATTTTAACTATCTGTGTGGTCTCTAGGTGAAAAATAAAGACAAACCCCAGCAATGAGGTTCTATACATATTACTACTTTATCAAAAGCTAGCAAAAAGTTTTATCTGGAGTTCTTCTTTACAATAAAGAGACATAAAAGTAGAACTATTTTGGTTTAATGACTTGAATTAATTTCTTAAATGAGGCTTAGTAACTTCTTTCAGCTATAGTAATGGCCTGTGGTAATGGCATATGAGGCATATTTTAATCCTCTTTGTGTTCCAGCATTGATGGTTGAGATGCAATTACAGAATTACTGGTAATTGTGTTATTTTTTTTCCTTCAAACTGGAACATAAAATATAATTATACTAGAACAGAGGAAATGAATATGTGTTCCTTAATATTATATTGCAGTATGCAGTTCTGTTCTATGTTTCTGTGGACAAGTAGTTAATAAAATATATTGTCAGTCAATGAGGATAATATTATAATAGCTTTAATATTTTAATATTGTTAAGCGTCATATTCTTGTCTTGTACTATGTACATATATTATCATAACATAATAGACCAATCATCTAAAAAAATAAATAAATGAAAGCATAGAGGATCATTTTATTACAAGCACCTTTTCTTTAGACATGCTAACTAATTGTGAGTCCTACAAAGAAGTAACAACAAGGTTCCAGTAGGACAGGTTGCCTTGACTGAAGGTTTATGCTGAGGCTACCATCGGAGCCTTTTCCACCTGAATGCAGTAATCCAGAGCACTCAGACATTTTGTGCCTTTAGGCACACTGTGTTAAGTAACCCTTTTAAAGCAAATGGGCTGTAAGGTCCTCAATACATAAAAATGTAGGTTGTATTGTCTTGTTTTGCATATACTAATGCATACATATTACGCTATCTTATGTTACCTCAATGTGGGTATTGTAAGCAAGCCCTTAGCTGTGCCACTGGCTGGGACCAGGACTAATGCATTGACATACAGTGGGTACGGAAAGTATTCAGACCCCCTTAAATTTTTCACTCTTTGTTATATTGCAGCCATTTGCTAAAATCATTTAGGTTCATTCTTCTTCCTCATGAATGTACACATAGCACCCCATACTGACAGAAAAACACAGAATTTTTGACATTGTTGCAGATTTATTAAAAAAGAAAAACTGAAATATCACATGGTCCTAAGTATTCAGACCCTTTGCTCAGTATTTAGTAGAAGCCCCCTTTTGATCTAATACAGCCAGGAGTCTTTTTGGGAAAGATGCAACAAGTCTTTCACACCTGGATTTGGGGATCCTCTGCCATTCCTCCTTGCAGATCCTCTCCAGTTCTGTCAGGTTGGATGGTAAACGTTGGTGGACAGCCATTTTTAGGTCTCTCCAGAGATGCTCAATAGGGTTTAAGTCAGGGCTCTGGCTGGGCCATTCAAGAACAGTCACGGAGTTGTTGTGAAGCCACTCCTTCATTATTTTAGCTGTGTGCTTAGGGTCATTGTCTTGTTGGAAGGTAAACCTTCAGCCCAGTCTGAGGTCCAGAGCACTCTGGAGAAGGTTTTTGTCCAGGATATCCCTGTACTTGGCCGCATTCATCTTTCCCTCGATTGCAACCAGTCGTCCTGTCCCTGCAGCTGAAAAACACCCCCACAGCATGATGCTGCCACCACCATGCTTCACTGTTGGGACTGTATTGGACAGGTGATGAGCAGTGCCTGGTTTTCTCCACACATACCGCTTAGAATTAAGGCCAATAAGTTCTATTTTGGTCTCATCAGACCAGAGAATCTTATTTCTCACCATCTTGGAGTCCTTCAGGTGTTTTTTAGCAAACTCCATGCAGGCTTTCATGTGTCTTACACTGAGGAGAGGCTTCCGTCGGGCCACTCTGCCATAAAGCCCCGACTGGTGGAGGGCTGCAGTGATGGTTGACTTTCTACAACTTTCTCCCATCTCCTGACTGCATCTCTGGAGCTCAGCCACAGTGATCTTTGGGTTCTTCTTTACCTCTCTCACCAAGGCTCTTCTCCCCCCGATAGCTCAGTTTGGCCGGACGGCCAGCTCTAGGAAGGGTTCTGGTCATCCCAAACGTCTTCTATTTGAGGATTATGGAGGCCACTGTGCTCTTAGGAACCTTAAGTGCAGCAGAAATCTTTTTGTAACCTTGGCCAGATGTGTGCCTTGCCACAATTCTGTCTCTGAGCTCTTCAGGCAGTTCCTTTGACCTCATGATTCTCATTTGCTCTGACATGCATTGTGATCTGGAAGGTCTTATATAGACAGGTGTGTGGCTTTCCTAATCAAGTCCAATCAGTATAATCAAACACAGCTGGACTCAAATGAAGGTGTAGAACCATCTCAAGGATGATCAGAAGAAATGGAAAGCACCTGAGATAAATATATGAGTGTCACAGCAAAGGGTCTGAATACTTAGGACCATGTGATATTTCAGTTTTTCTTTTTTAATAAATCTGCAACAATGTCAACAATTCTGTGTTTTTCTGTCAGTATGGGGTGCTATGTGTACATTCATGAGGAAGAAGAATGAACCTAAATGATTTTAGCAAATGGCTGCAATATAACAAAGAGGGAAAATTTTAAGGGGGTCTGAATACTTTCCGTACCCACTGTAATCAAAGCTAGTGTGGCAACATTTAGGGTGGCCCAGAGCTGCTGAAAGGTGTTAGATTTAGTGTATCTTTTGCCAAACTTTTTATTAACCCTATTCAAAGCAAATAATGTTGGCTATAGATACCCTTAAAAGTATATCTGTAGCCTAAACATTTGTTTTTTTAGCCTTCAATTGAGTAGGCAAGTGCTAGAACCTCAGCTTTTTATTGTGACATTAAGGATGCATTTACACTTGCGAATGAACCCTGCCATTGATCACATGAGAGAACCCCAGCGGGGGGTTCCCCGTGATTAGCTGTAAGTAGGCAGCCCTATTGAAAGTAATGGGAGGCTCCAGGCTCTGACAGGTAATTGCACCCACTTGCATGTATTCATGCTGCGATCATATGCCAGTGATCAGCCTCGGAAACAAGCACTCTGTATCCAGGGCTGATCACTGACATATAATTGCAGCATGAACAAATACTTGTGAGAAGGTCCGATTAGCTGTGAGAGCAGGCAGCATCCCATTGCTTTCAAAGGGGCGGGCTACACACAGCTAAACGCTGGACCCCCCACTGTGGTTCTTGCATGTAATTGCCAGTAGGGTGCATTCGCAAGTAGGAATACACCCTTACCCTCTGAATTTATCCTACTGACCATTGCCACCAGGGCAGACAGTAATAGGAAATCCAAAATGTTATACTGCAAGTGGACTAGAATGGAATATTAATAATAAGGACACCTGTTTTGGTGAGAGTAGTCAAAATGAGGACTTCTCCTCCACTAGATTCATATCTTCTTACTTCTTGTTTTACCTTGGGACAGAAAGTAGTGGAAAATCTTGCCAAAGGGACACTTCAGAAAAAATGTCAGAGGTTCTACATACTGTAACTCCAAAGCTAAAAAGAAAGATTTTAACTTTAGATATACTTAAAAGTGAGTGCAAAAGATACATTTTGACTATGGGTAGAGCCTGTTGAAATGAGTTACCCTCTGGCATCTTTTATCACCTGAAGACTCCAATGTTGAGGTTTCCCTGCCATAATTTATGACTCTGTTCCTGCCCACCTTGAGCTGCTAGTTGCCTACCTTTGGGTTTTACCATGTATTTTTCAGAGCTATTCAAGGTAAAAACACAACAGGGAGACTGAGACCCCCTGTAATGTATAGGTGTGCATACCTGACATCCCAAGAGACTTTTACATTCCTTGGGAGAAACTGCTATGTGCTTCAGTAATGCTGGCCATCCACTCTTATTTGGCGTTTTTTTGTTCAGCCAGCGGACTGAATGAAAAAAAAAGCTAACAGATACCTCTATCCCCACAAATGAGGGGGATGAAGGAATCCCCCCTGCTGGGACATTGTATTCCGACAATGGCAATTGACTGTAGCCGCTGACTGACAGAAGTTTCCCGTATGTCCCTTTAACAGAAGTAGATCAAACAAATGACTGGAGAGTTGGGACAACCACACACTGATTGAAGAGGCAAATTTTGATCACTTTCTGGCCAGCTTTAGGCAGTTTGTAAAAATTGTAATTGGAGTTGTTTGTGGACTGACACTTTAATGCACTATATTCACTTTTCTGGGTTACATGCATTTTACTCTGTGTTCCTATTTTTTTTTCTTTATTATGTTACATCAGTATTATTTTGCATCATCATTTTTTCACAGTTCTGAGTATCTCCCATCATGTTCTATTACAATAATTCCACATAAATATTTGATACAATATAACGGCGCTACACTACTTGAAGAAACAAGTTTAATTAGAACTCCAGAATATTTATATTTATATCCTACATCAACAAAAGCTTCCTTCATTTACAATTAACAATAACAGTGTCACTAGGTAACTGGTATTAAATCTGTAATTATTTGGAAATGTGATGGCTTACTAGATAATTTCCGTCTACATTATAGGTATAATCAAACAAAAGCTTGACTAATAATCTGTGTGTAAGCAAATTCCTCGGCAAATGCATTACTATCTGTCTTCTTGGACATTCTTCACATATACATCTTCATTAAGAAATATTTATTATAGCTACGCACACACAGGAGCCACATCTGAGCACTCCAATCCTATTGCCTGGCCTTTAGTAGTGTTACATTTAGCTATTATATCTTTCTAATTAGGGGGCTCTTGTGTAGACACTTCATAACAGTTTGCATAAGAACCAGAATCCGTATGGCCTATAGTCATGCAGTCAGATTGTTGCTTTAGTGTCAGGGAAGTCATGGATCTTCCATGTCACCAGGCAATTGCAGGCCCTAAAGGACTGAGGTACAGTTTAACTGCTTTTTGACCCGCAGCAGTCCATATACTGTGATGGGGTGGCTCCTACAGGCACAGCAACATACCTGTATTTTGCTGCCCGGTTCTGAAACAAATCCACCTGTAGTAAAAAGCAACCATTAATACACACATTACACATTGTTAAGCACACAATTAACCCCTTGACTGCCTCTATATGTTAAAGTGGCTGTAAAGGCAGGGGGACGTGGAGATTGCGACTCAAGATGGCTGCTCCTTGAAAGAGCTCTGCTCAGTTGCTCAGATCTCCCGCCACTAAAGGCCACCTCAACACCGCTAGCAGTAGCCAGCCCAAAGATAAGCATCTGCCACCCCAGCGAGATGACCCGCAAGCATAAAGAAAGGGCACAGCCACAGAAAGTCTTGGCTTTTTTAATGCCCTCTGGCTGTGGTCCATGACAAAATAACGATGGCCACGTACCACAACAAAATGATGCGGGGCCCAGAGCAAAATGGTGGCGGCCACACTCTGAGCGTGGCCCAAACGCCAGCTGTAGCCTCACATAAAAATAGCCACAGATCTCCCTCGGCAATATCAGCAGCCACCTCGGGGTCCTTTAGCCCCACTACAAGGAGCCCAATAAAGTCCAAGGCGCGATGGCGGCATCAGCTCCAGACATGCCTGGGGCAGCTCAAGTGGAGGTCAGTAACCACAGTGACTCTATGGAGGACTCTGTTCCCCACACAGACCCAATAGCCGACTTCCTCACCACCAACACGCTTATCCTAGACTCCACAATGAATGAAATGTTGGTGTCAGTGTAGTCCTCTTTACAAGTTGACATAACCTCTTACCTGTGGAGAGTTAGAGCTGATGTAGATGATTTAGGTGAACAGATGGATTACGTAGAGACACAAATGGAAGAATTTGCCTCCTCCTTTAATACCCTAGTTCAGGGTTTCTCAACTCCGGTCCTCAGGGCACACTAACAGGCCAGGTTTGCAAGAAAACTGAAATACATCACAGGTGATCTAATTTGCTGCTCAGTGATTGCAGTATTCTAGTCTGCATCTCCCCAAGGTAATACTTAAAATCTGGCCTGTTGGTGTGCCCTGAGGACCGGAGTTGAGAAACCCTGCCCTAGTTGACTCGACTACTGAAACGGGAGAAGATGTTGCTTGGCTTAAAGCTAAAATCAAAGATCTGGAGGACAGATCCAGGTGGAATAACCTTAAAATAAGAGGGATTCCTGAGTCAGTGCTCCCAGATTAACTACCTACTTATTTCCAGCGATTGCTCCGGGATATCCTCCCAAATGCCCCTGCGATGGAACTGGTCCTGGATAGAATTCACAGTCTTCCGCGTCCATCTCATCTTCCAGATAACATCCCGAGAGACGTGATTCTCAGAGTCCACTTCTTCCACATTAAAGAACAAGTCCTATTGCTCTTCGGGAATCTGGAGACAGTGCCTTTACCATATGCAGCCTTGAAAAATTTTCCTAGACTTTTCCCGCAAAACCATGGAGCTCAGGAAAAACATGCTGACAGTGACCAAAGCTCTTTACAACCACCGTATCGTGTTCAAGTGTCGTTACCCGAATCATCTCTTTGTCACGTTCAGTGGAACAACAGTCAAACTGTCCACATTTGAAGAAGGTCTGCAGTTTCTGAGGCAAAAAGGTATCCTCCCGGAGGCTACATCTCCTGGCCCAGATTTCACTCCTCTTGCCCATATGTCAGCGAAATGGCAAGTAGTTTCCTACAAAAAGAAAATCTAGAAAACTACATTGACTTCAGCTTTTTACTTGAGGTCCCAAAGGTGGTGTGAGTATGGCCATCATAGCTCGATACCCTCACACTGTCATGTGCTATCTAAGATGCACCAGAATCAACGTTGGATTCTTATTTTTTATACTTACCCTCTCCATCCTAGTTCCCCTGTTGAGAAAGTTATCTATGGTTTTGTTTTTGGTCCTACGTCTAATCTCATCTGCACAACGCTTATAGGGACACAGTTCTAAGAGTGGACTATGACATTATACCACGCCATTCTTTTGGTCAGTACAACTCTTCTCTTGGGAATCTACACTTCAACCACCGTTTGTCTCTTCGAACATTTACAATGGGGTTCAAAATAGCATCCATAACTTGTCACTTGCAATACTTGAAAACTTTTTAAATAAAAATTAGAGAAATAAAAAAAAAAATAGCATCCATAAACACACATGGCTTGAATACCCAGCCAAGAGTTCTTCTCTTTGGCGGGAAGCTCGATCGCTTCACTGTGATAGTTTTTGTGTACAGGAGACAAACTTTCAAGCATCCTTTCCTCCCAAATGCTCCCACAAACAGTTCTCTACTATCATCATAGATAATGCACCGGTTAAAAAAGAGGTATACTCATAGCCAATAATAACTCACTGTCCTTTGTTCTGATAAAAAACCTGAAGGCAGAAGGTTTTTTTTATCCTAATGCATTCTATGCATTAAGATTAAAAACCTTCAGTGTGCAGCAGCCCCCCTAATACCTACCTGAGCCCCAGAGATCCAGCGGTGTTGTACAAGAGCCTTGGCTGTCCGGGACTCTCCTTGCTCATTGGCTAAAACAATGGCAGGTGCCATTGGTCAATGAGGAGAGAAAGGGGGCTAGGTGGAGCCACGGCTCTGTATCTGAATGGATGAACAGAGCAGTGGCTTTGTTCCGGTGGCTCCATAGCAAGCTGCTTGCTATGGGGGGACTTGGTGAGAGAAAGGGGCCAGGAGTGCCGACAGGGGACCTGAGAAGAGTGGGATCAGGTCTGCTCTGTGCAAAACCATTACACAGAGCAGGTAAGTATAACATGTTTGTAATTAAAAAAAATATATAAAAAAACAAGACTTTATTATCCCTTTAACCGCTATCCAACCAGTGTTATTAGTACAGTGCCATATTTAGCACTAATCACTGTATTAGTATCGCTAGAGGTGTCATTTGCAGTTAGTCAGTTCCCACAAAGTATCAGTTAGTGTTAGTGTTTCCTGCCGCACCTTCATTCCCACTAAAAGTTGCTGATCAATGCCATTACTAGTATAAAAATAATTGAATAAACAAATAAAAATGTAAGTTTACAGTACATCGGGAAAGTATTCACAGCGCTTAACTTTTTCCACATTTTGTTATGTTACAACCTTATTCCAAAATGGATTAAATTAATTATTTTCCTCAAAATTCTACAAACAATACCCCATAATGACAACCTGAAAGAAGTTTGTTTGAAATCTTTGCAAATTTATTAAAAATGAAAAAAATCACATGTACATAAGTATTCACAGTCTTTGCTCAATACTTTGTTGAAGCACCTTTGGCACCAATTACAGCCTCAAGTATTTTTGAGTATGATGCTACAAGCTGGGCACACCTATTTTTAGGCAGTTTCTCCCCTTCTTCTTTGCAGGCCTTTTCAAGCTTCATCAGGTTGGATGGGGAGAGGCGGTGCACAGCCATTTTCAGATCTCTCCAGAGATGTTTAATCGGGTTCAAGTCTGGGCTCTGGCTGGGCCAAGCATAAGAAAAATGTTGACCGCACTCTGGCATAGAAGGCAATCAAAGGACTTTATTGAATAAAAATATCCAATGTAACAGACATCATGGACATGACAGGCAGCCTCAAGGACATTGACAGAGTTGTTCCCCAGCCACTCCTTTGTTATCTTGGCTGTCTGCTTAGGGTCGTGGTGGTCAATGGTTGTTCTGGAAGGTTCTCCTCTCTCCACAGAGAAATGCTGGAGCTCTGTCAGAGTGACCATCAGGTTCTTGGTCACCTACCTGACTAATGCCCTTCTCCCCCGATCACTCAGTTTGGCTGGGCGGCCCGATCTGGGATGAGTCCTGGTGGTTCCAAACTTTTTCCATGATGGAGGCCACTAGCACAGTGGGACCTTCAATGCTGCATACATTTTTCTGTACCCTTCTCCAGATCTGTGTCTCAATACAATCCTGTCTCCGAGATCTACAGGCAGTTCTTTGTACTTAATGGCTTGGTTTGTGCTCTGACATGTACAGTTAACTGTGGGACCTTATAAAGACAGGTGTGTGCCTTTCTAAATCATGTCCAATCAACTGACTTTACCAAACGGGGACTCCAATCAAGTTGTAGAAACATCTCCAGGATGATCAGTGGAAACAGGATGCACCTGAGCTAAATTTTGAGTGTCATGGCAAAGGCTGTGAATACCTATGCACACGTGATTATTTTGTTTTTTATTTTTATTACATTTGCAAATATTTCAAACATACTTCTTTCATGTTGTCATTATGGGGTATTGTTTGTAGAATTTTGAGAAAAATTATGAATTTAATATATTTTGTAATAGGCCTGTAACTTAATATACAAATAAAAACCCAGTGGTGATAAATTGCCACCAAAAGAAAGCTCTATTTGTGGGGAAACAATGATGTCAATTTCATATGGATACAGTGTTGCATGGCTGCACATTTTCTAGCTAAATTAGCACAGTGCCAAATAGCGAAACATGGCCTGGTCATGAAGGGGGTAAACTCTTCCTCAGCTTTAGTGGCTAAGTAGCCATCCAGGACCAGCGCCCCCACCATGAGATGGTGGCATTTGCTGTGAAAGGACTCCCTATTGTGGTCCCTTGGTACACTCTGACAAGTGACAGCTGACAACTGGGAGAACAAAGTACAACAGGCAGCAGACAGGACTCATAAGCAAGGGCAAAGCAGAGTCATCAACAGCTGTCAGAAACTAGGAACTGGAATCAGTAATAACTCAAGTTTGGAAATCACAGAGTGAGTTTTTTTGTTTAGGCAATTTCAAATTGCACAGATAAAGTTTAAATTAGTTTCTTGGATATAACATCCATGGAAGTGAGGCAGGTTGACTCTGCAGTCGGAGAAGCTGCAGTCAACAACACGGGTTGGATCCAAAAAGACTTACCTGTAATATTTAGCTCCACCCCTACAATGCTAAAGCATCCTTTTGGAATTCTAGATCCAGATGCAAAGAACAAATTGTCAAGGATTTAACCACTTGCTGACCATTCACTGTAGATTCACATTTCCGGGTGAGGGATGTGCGCACAACCAGTTGTTCTGTCACTGGCTCCAACATATGCTGATCACCAGTTTCCGGACAATTATTCATGGCTGGGACCAACCGAACAGGGGAGCAAGTGACAAGAGAGAGCTTTGTGTATGTAAACAACACAAACCTCTCTAATGATAGTGGTGATGTGCCGGTTTTTTGTTTCCCTACAAAGCAGACGTTCCCACAAGCAAAATGGCTGCAGCTGGTTGGTGCATGTGCACTGGGGTGTCTTCCGGCTCCGCCAACTCACTGTCTATTTAATATTCATTTACTGTAAGTGCAGTTTTTATTAAATACCACTGTTTTTATATCAATTACGCTATGGAGAGTGCTCTTTTCTTTTATGGCAACACCTGTGTATGGAACTTCAACGTCCAGTGTTTGTTGTGACACGCTGTGATGCATATTATCTTGTCCTAGCATGACCCCAATGACTGGACCAGGGGTCTTGTGGAGCCATTGCATATATTAACAAACGCCTCTTTGACCTCTCTTTAGTGAGGGTCACTGGAATCTGGTAAGCCCCCAACTTTTATCCACTGGGGTGACTCACAAAGTGGTGTTAACTACTGGAATTTGGAATCCTTCTTTCTGGAATAATCCTCTTCATTTGCTATATAAATCACAAGTCACTTCTGATATCTCTTTGTTTCTGTTGTGGGACTTTATACACAACTTTTGACTATGGATAACTTCGTTTTTACTCAAAACACAGATATTTACACGTTAGCACTGTATAACATTTATATCACATGTATTCTAATTTATAGGCAGGGAGGGGGGGTTCGATTTCTGATACCCATACACCTCATTCCTTGTCCCAGTGTCATAGATCAAGGAATAGAAGAAAAAACTTACCAAAAGGATAACATGCAGAAATCTTTATTCTGCCGAAAGCTAAAAAGAAAATGTTAGAGAGTTAAACAGAATTCTTCAGAAAGAGGTCTCTTCTGCTAGCTGCTTTTTTTCTGACTCCCGGCACATACTCTAAATTTTACTCTAAATTTTAAAAGACAGTGAATCTGAACCTGGTTATCTTCCTACGAGTGTTATTACTGACATGAAACTAGATAATACTTTTCCATCTTTATTAGTCTAAGATTTACATAAGAAATTAAAAATGGTGGATAGGTGGGCAGTCTGCAGCTCCCTATTTTGCATTCCACAAACAGGTCTGCAGCAATTCAGGTTCATGTCATAGTTTAGTTAAAGCAACAAACAACAAAGTTAAAATGTGCTAATATACGGAGAAGATTTTTAAAGAGACGCTAGGGAAAGAGAACCTGTCACACTCCATAACCCCTAACAGTTTTGCTGTATGCATTTGTAGCCTTCCTATGGTACAATATAAAAAAAAAATTAAAGTCACTAATCCTGTTTAGGGAAAACAAATCCCACCAGTAAGAAATCCTAAATATACCCTGGTGGTCTGGTGTGTGATCCTTGGTGCTGGATATTTCTATGGTGGGCCATTTGTCTTCAAAAATATGTGTTCCCAGGTTGTAATTGTTAATATCCCGTACACTGTCCAAAACAAATATTTTTAAATTCATTGCATCCAAAATCAGTAATCAACTCACTATGAATATCCAAACTTAGTTTTTGGTTTATCTTTTAATAAGACTCTTGACCAACCAAAAAAGATATGTAACATAGAATACGTTTGGCCTTCAATTCTACTGTATTTCTGGAAGTGATACTAAATGCTAATTTTATTTAATTTTTTGTCTAAAATAAAAAAAGATGTTATACTTACCTGCTATGTGCAATGATATTGCACAGAGGTGTCACTTACCTCCTCTTCAGACGGTCCCCTGCTGGCACAATCTGCTTTTCTTGATCCAGGCCAGATGCTGTGGAGACACGAACCAGGCTGTGTGCATCCATAGACACTTACACGGCGCTGATAAGCCATGCCCCCACTCCCTTCTCACAGGAGTTAGATTGACAGCAGTGAGAGCTTTTGGCCCTCACTGCCCTCGGTGCCTCCTGTGAAATCATGAAGTGGGAGGAGTGGTGCTGCACCTAAGCCAATGCAGGAGCAGTGACATGGATCCTGACTAATGTTTAAGGATGGGTCTGGGTAGGACAGGTAATAGGGAGGTTTTTTACGTTTATATAGAGAATGCATTAAAGTTTAAACCCTTTAGATTCAGAACTATTTTCAAGGGATAATTCTTACATGCAGTAACCCATGGCAACCTGCCACAATGTTTAAAGACAGACCACAAATTTATAGTTTCGGATTGGTTACTGAACCTAAAGGTTATCAAGAGTAAGAATTTAATTTTTATTTCATTCCATTTTTTAATCTATTATTTGCATATTTGTCATATTACTTGTCAGAAAATCTGGGAACTGATGTAAATGTAACTTTATTTTTTTAAATGTATATATATATATATATATATATATATACACACACACACACATATACACATTTATATATATATATATATATATATATATACACACACACACACATATACACATATATATATATATATATATATATATATATATATATATATATATATATATATATATATATATATATATTATATATGTATATACACAGTATAATGTACATATTTCTGTATAACTTTACTAAATAAATCTTTTGATTTCTGTAAGGTGAAACCATAAGATTATTACTGTTATTAATGTAATTATCATTGCCTCATTTGCCTCAAAGTGTGACATTCTGTTATGTTATTTTTATAGTATTGTCTTTCGTCGCTATAAATTTACATGGCGTCTGCTAATTTGAGTCTTACAGGAGTTTATGCTTTGGATTAATAGCTAACCTCATAAAACCTGGACTTGACCAATAAACTATTTCACTAGACAAGAAGGTTTCCTAGCTACTGTTTCAACATTAACCTAATGACCATGTATTATAACTTCAGAAATGACCCTTTTATGATCATGGGCTACCACTAAAATCAAAGTTTATATGGTACGTGTATGAGCTTTGACATACATTATTACATAGTGATTAACATGTATTATTACTAAGTGAGATAAGAATCAATCAGTGTAGTGATTTCATGACTTTACTACTTCTGCTTCTCATTGCAGTTATTTACTACTGTGATGAAAAACATAGTTATTTTTAAAGGCCAATTCACACCATGTATTACAATTAAATATGTGCATTACCATATGTTAAGGCAGGCTGCGTTATGGCTGGCAGCACACCTTAAAGAATCATTTGACCCTCCATATGCTTTAAAATTCAGAATTGCATGATTTTTTGTGTTTTCTTTTTAAGACTTTTTTTCATTTTTAGCTTCACCCCCACCCCGATCCCGGTCGGTAAGTTGAGCTGGGAGTTTCTTTGGTTTTGTTTTGCATGTGTTGCCCTTCCATGTGCTCCTTGCTGCAAAGGCCAGTTATAGGTAAGGGAAGTGGCCATTTGTTTGTTCTGTTGAAATATTGGTGAAGGGACGTTCTGGATAACTTTGCTGCCATGGTGCTATATGCTGGGTGTCTAGTGCACCCTTGTGCCTTTAGGGAGGGGTGGGCTCCCTCCAGGCTCCCTGCCCTCTGCCTATCAACTATAATGCATGTGCTTCCACTGTTTAGGCTCTCACAATTTAGAGTTAGGACTACAGAAAAAACTGTGGTGCTGTAAAGGGGCTCTGTAGCTTACACATGTATTTGCAAATGTGTGCAAACGAAACCCCTGTTTTCAACACATACTGTTAGATAGGATAATTTGGTTAGTCGCAGACTGGTCGGTAAGTTGAGTTGGGAATTTCTTTGGTTTTGTTTTGCATGTGTCACCCTTCCATGCGCTTCTTGCTGCAAAGTCCAGTTATTGGTGGGGGCAGTGTCCCTGGTCCTGCATCCTCATGAGATACTTACATCTCATTTACCAGGAGGTTGCAGGATTGGTACACAGAGAGGCCAGGGGCAGGCTGTGGAGGTGGGTCCACCATGTCACCTAGGCTGGCTGCCTGTACATGGAAGAGGCAGCCAGCTGAAGAGGATCAAGATGGCAGCGTGGGGCATGCTTTGTGGCACCTGAACAGCGAATCATAGCTGGATTCATTATGCGGGTGGGTATATGCTTTATGAGCACTATAGGTAGGTGGGAAAAGACATGGGTGGGAGGAGTTAAGTACCACTTTAATGCATGGCATGTGCATTGTGGTGCACTGCAGCATTGATGCATTGCCTGTTGTGTTAGGGTGCCATTGTGCATTACCATACATTGTGGTAAAGTATGGTAAAACGTGCACTACCATAATGTTCTATTGCAAGTGGTCCTAAGAAAATATTATTTTACTCTTTTTTACATGAAGTGTCTCCAATTTAAAACAACTTAGTCCTAGTAAGTAAATGCAGTACACCTAAGTCCCAAAAACAGTCCTTCAGGTCTAAGTTTAGGAGTGAAGCCAAAACTTTGCTGTGTTCCAAAGTGGAGAACAGTGAGCTGGTAAATCTATTAAATTAGTTTTGGGTAAATTTAAACAGTGTATAAAAGTATACTTATCCTTGCAGCCTCAATATGAACATCAAGTGCTGTGAGGTTCCCTCACTAACTATACTCTCATATAGCTCAACCTGATGCTCTTCAAAATGTACTTTCATCCTTATGGACTTTAAGGGGATATCCTTCAACACTTAACAAGACAGCTCAATTGTTTGGATCACTTGACAGATACTCAGGAAGTCTTTTATACTTCCAAAGCTAAGTACGATTTTACACAGTGACTGCCACCTTCACCTTCCATCTGTCTCTTTGCTGAAAACCCCTGCAGCAGGTGTCATATAAGAAGAAGAAACAATTATTTTTATCGTTGGTCTAGGTCAGTGTTTCCTATAGTGTGAAAAATATACTGTTAGTGGTAATTCCTTTTTTTTTTTTCAGGCTGCACCAAGCAGAGTTTTGGATTAAATATAAGATCTTTAGGACATGTAGAAGAGGATATCTCCAATTCACAATTTAGGCCAAGATGATATTTTTATTTGTTTCACTAACAGGCACTAAAGGGATCTTAAATAAACCACAGTTCAAGAGTGCTGATCTCCTTGGGCCTTGCTGGCCTGTTATAGAGTCTGTGGTACTCTGATTGGAACATTCCACTGCTGCTAACCTTAGCTAACATACATAGCCTCCAAGCACCCTTCTACTATGATTATCCGTAGAGGAGGAAGCAGATTATTCTTACTTTCCCTTTTGCTAATATCACTAAAGCTGACATAAAGATTAGGGGGTTGATTTACTGAAGGCAAATAGGCAGTTCATTTTGCAATGGAAATTGCATTCTGAAAGGGAATTTCCCCCATAGCTTAGTAAATGTGGTAAAGTTCACTTTGCAAAGAACATATTATGTGCAAGGAAAGTTGGAAAAAAAACTAGCATGTTTGCTTGCACATGATTGGATGATGGAACTCAGCCAGGCTATACCTCATTTACTAAGCCCTGGGGCAAATTCCCTTCCAAAGTTCAAATTCCTTCACTATGGCAGGCCATTCACCGTGCAAATTTGTTCCTGCAACCATAGGTTGCAGAAAATAAATTCTTATGATTCCCCCCATCAACACAGACAGTGCTGATAGGGGAATTCCTCCTGCCAAGCAATTGTCTGCTCCGGGCGAGGGGGTAGCAAGAAGACAGTGATTATCAGCCGATAGCGATAAGCGCAAGATAATCCAGCAGGCTGGTTGTACCCAAGTTGTTGATCAATTGATAAACTCAGTACATTCGGCCTGCACATTAACAGTTCAAATCTTGAACCGTGCATGGATGGCCTAAGTGAACAGCCTATTTGCCTTTAGTGAATGAACCCCAAGGTCTTAAATGCACAGTAGATAAGCAACCCAAAGCTTCCCATATCCAAACATTTTTACTGTTGGTATGGTATGCCATGGTATCAGGAATAATAAATACATATTGCTGGAAAGGAAATAGAAAGGAAGGGACATTTGTTTTTCCTCCCATCCCATCCTCCTCGCTATATGGATTCCACATTAGTGACTTAGATGCTTGGTAAATGATAGGAGAACAAAGCAGCATTAAAACTTCCTCACCTCTTTCAGTATGATGCAGGACTGCCAAATGTAATGCAGCTAGGGAAACTGTAGTTAAAGTGGAGCAAGGTATGTAGTCATTAAGGTTTTATCGGTAAGATCTGATTGTTTGATGTGGATAAACAGAGATTAGATCTTTTCTGACACTTTTTGTTTACAAGTAAAAATCAGTATTATAAATTACTTTTGGAAAAAAAAAAATTACTTAGAACCTCTTAACATATATATTTTTTTTATTTAAATTTTTTTAGCAGAGACCCTAGAGAAAAAAATGGTGATCGTTGCAATTTTTTATATCACAAGGTATTTGCGCAGTGTTTTTTTTCAAATGCAATTTTTGTTTTCTTTAAATATACTTTAATACATTTTAATGCAAAATAAACCACAATATACAACCCGATTATTTTGGTAAAATATAAAAGATACCTAACATGTTGCACTTTAAAATTGCGCATGCTCGTAGAAAGGTGGTAAACTGCGATACTTTAAAATCTCCATAAGTGACCATTCAGAAATTTTTACAGGTTATTTGTTTGGAGTTACAGAGTGGATCTAACGCAAGAAATATTGCTCTTGCTCTAACGTTCACAGCGATACCTCACTGGTGCAACCTACGTATGCGTTCGCTTCTCCAAGCGAGAAACACAAGCGAGTAGTGAGAGGGGACTGCTCCTGCTGCTTCTGAAAGTGATCCAGCGGCTAATTAGCTGCTTGGCCACTTTCATAAGACAGACAACCACCGGCTAAAAAAAAAATGTGTTAAATAACAGTTTTTCTATAGTTTTTGTAAATCAGCCTCAATGTCTATATACTATTGACTTTTGTTTTATTATTGGTGGCTGTCAGGCAGATACCTTTAATGTAGAGAGTATGCAATTGGAAGGGCTTATTTGTACACATGATGAGATGTGGTAGCTGTATTAGGACTCCCTTTTCAAACTTTTTTCCTTTATTTTCACCTGGTGAATACACTTTCTGTCCTAGTGCCACAATGCTCCCTCACTGTACTGTATCTATGAAGGAGCAGCATTGCCACCCTAAACTGATCGCTTGATTTTGGACTACAGACACTTTCCCCTTTTGTAACCTCCATAACATAGGAGGAAATGGTCTGTAATCCATAGAGGAGCACAAGAACTTACAAGCACACTGAATTTCTGGTAGGATCAATGGGTATATTTCTGTACCTGTAGAAAATATTCTTTGCCTTAAAAAAAAATGATAAAGCCACCACATCTAATTACTAGTAACCTGCAACATGGTATAATTGTTCTTGGGTTTGGATGTACTTTCATTTGGTTTTACCCACTGTAATGCAATGACTTACTTAATTGTATAGAAGTTTAATAGACTGTTTAAGTAGGCTCTTGCACAACATATTTGTTTGATAATGCAGGAGAAAATGAGAATCAGATTGCATGTCTATGGCCAGAATTTTCGGTTGTCAATGGACAACCTATCCTTCTCCTTTCTTGTTGTATTCAGTTGAACAACTTTGGTGAATGTACTCTCCTGGAAGATCCCCATCTTTGTGGTAAGTTGTCAAACGCAGGTCAATTGGGCTCAAGGAAATACTTTGTCTACATTTTGATAACCTGTGAAAAACTGTGTCCAACGGCCTTCTACCACTACCTCTTGTTTTCATGTTTTGCTAGGTGGTTCGGAACTGTGCTTTAAAATACATATACTTGAGCATCATCCAGACGACAATGATCACTGCTTCTGTGCTCAGTAATTAATGGATAGTTCTTTTCTCAGACACAGTTTGCACTCACAATAAGGTAAACCATTCTAGACCACAAGTAAACCTTGCCGGGTACAGCCTCTTCCTAGTGGTCCCAGGCATGGTACACTTAACCATTACTGGCATGGTACAGTGCAAATACACTACACAAATTAACAAGACCAAGCTGGTGAACTGTGCCCATCAGGGTTAAAACTGCCAGCATGACTGCACCTTGGAAATCAAGCAAGCAAACATTAATCTGTATATCATACCAGGTATAAATCTAGAATTCTAAAAGACACTGTGCTTTCTAGGGCTGATGAGTATTAATTTCTTCAGGCAGAAATCATCTTTAGGAAGCCTGTACTAAAGCTGTGTGCCTGTACAGAATGCCAAATCATTTTTAAACCCCAGCTGCTAATGAAAACTGTCAGTCATGATTAAACATACAGCACTTCAGTAAATTATGTCACTTAAAAATCTGTGGCATATTCAAACGACCATTGACTGGAAGCTGAATATTTACTACATTCTGTCTTCATTCTGTGTCTGCACCAAATGTACAGTCTTCTGTGGAAAGGCTGTGAAAATATTCACATTTCTGTGTATTATATATACAAGGTGTGACTAAAAAGGTTGGTAAATGGTATCAGAAAACAAACAAAACAGAAAATACAAATAAATTACCTTTATTGGCCTTCAAAATAATCACCATCCTTCACAACACATTTTTGGCAACATTTATAAAGCTTCTGGAATCTATCAGCAAAGGCTTCTTTGCAGAACTGCTGTCACACTTTCTTGGATTTCTGCCACGTTCACAAAACATTGTCTTGACCTTGGACTTTTGCAGGAAACTCTTTTTTGGTTGTGAGAAAGATGGTGAATGCCATTCCATCGATTGCTGCTTGGATTCCGGATTGAACTGGTAGCACCAAGTCTCATCCCCTGTGAAGATGGTTTGCAGAAAGTATGGATCTTGGTCACACATCGTAATAAAATCCCCACAGGTTTCCAACCGTCTTGATTTCTGTTCATCTGTCAGCTTGTGCAGCACAAACAGGAAACAGATCTTCAGCTTACCCAAATCTGCGTGGACGCTGATGTGCACTGTATCCTTGTTAACGCCTTATTTCTCTGCCATCAATCGTAGAGTCAGACGTCAATCTCCTGCCAGCATTTGTTACACTCACTCGATCATGTCTTGGGTTCTGCTTGTCGACGGCTGACCTGAACGTGGCTCGACCCTAGTCATTTCCTTCCCAAAGCGTTTAAACTAATCATAAACACATTTTCTACTCACGGCTTCCATCCCGTAGAGTTGCACCAACATTTCATGCGTCTCCATCACTGTTTTCCCCAATTTGTTGCAGAACTTGATATTCACTCATTGATCCATTGCACTGTGACCCTACCTCTTACACTGACTACATTCGACTGCCTGCAGCGGGTTTACCCTGACGGTCACATGAACTTCATGCTAGGTGGCACTTTTCAATGTGTCTCTGGATGGACATGTGCATGCTCGTACCTGGCCCATGTTGCCGTTGACATATCAGACCATTCACCAAATGTTTTTAGGCACACCTTGTGTGTATGCATTCAATGTATAATGTGATGATGCTTTATGAAACTCAGAAGTACACAACAGCCCTTAAAAAATTGAGACATACACCGGCTCTTCTATGAAGTCACAGTGTATTCCCATATTGACAGCTATATATTTTTTTTTTTTTTATGAAGAGACAAGAGGCATGCCACATGGCACTGCCCAGGCTAAAACATGACCTTTGTCTGTAGTCTGATAATTAACACTTTCTTTGAAGAAACTACATATCCCACAATTCCTGGGACTCACTAGTCCTGATATAGGTGAGAGAAAGCTACAAGTAATTAGATCTGACACAGAGACAAACAGCAGAAGATTTACAAACACACAGAGAGCTTACCTTGCAGTTGGAATTTTTTTCTATTACATTAGCACTCCCACATTTGTGATGTGACACAGAGCAGATTTGAATGCATGCACTGGACACTGTATGACCCGTAACAGAAAATGTATTTTTCCCTTTGGCAAAATGGAACAGGCTGGCTATAAAAAACATGGACATAGGGGAATTAATCAGTCATGACACGAAAAACTGCATCCAGAACATGTAAACACAAAGCTACAAGGTGAGGGAACAAACAACACAGGGAATATAACTACACTAATACCTATGGTAGTTATAAACAATGAAAACATTTGAAAACGTACAATGCCTCTAATTTATTTTCATATTGGTTTAACCAAATTCATTATCTGTTTGTTTGTATATGCAAACGCAACTATTCTTCCACTTAAAAGAGATGTATGGGTTGTTTTTTTTTTTCTAAGAATCATAGTTACCTATGTGGATTCAGTATCAGTCCAATGCTGCATCTGTCCCCCGATGCCTCTAACACTAAGAACCAGGGGGGGGGGGGCATCGTAGTATCCTAAGATTGAAGATCTAAGATTTGGAGTGATCTTAGGATACTATGACGCCCCCCCAGCCCCCCTGGAAGATTATAGGATCGCCAGGATTCCCTGCCACAAGCGGTATCCCTGCAGTAGTAAAGATACTACGGCACCCTCCACTCCCCCATGGATGATTGCTGGAGTGCCAGGAGGTCTTCCCTCTTTTATGCTGTATCCTTACAGCAGTAAGGTAAGGGTGTAGTACACCCGGAAGAATTGCATCTTGATTGTATCACTGCCCACCGTTGGTGTTTGTAGTCACCCCCCTGATCCCCTAGCGGGAATACCATTCACAAGATCTCACCTTTATGAACTTTTATGGTGTGATTCATACATTGAAGATTCATATTTTATTTATGGACTGCTTCATTGTTTTTAGCCTATGGTCTTTTTATTATTAATAATTTTTTATTATTATTTATGTCTTGGTGTCGCTTAGTCACTATTCACAATATTGGCACTGAAGTTACGGTATCTTTATGAATTCTATATTTATTTGCAAGCACTATATACTGTTATTTTGGATATTTATGGCACTTAAGTCACATTATATTTATTCATGATCCAGATATCACTTTGCACTATTATCACTTTACAGTGACAATTGTATGCTCACCGTTTGTTATACACCCACTGGATAAGTGCAGCTTCATTATCTTACTATCTATTTTTTATCATGGGGTATTGTCCCCTTGCACACACGATGGATATGTTCACAATGACTTAATTACATTACCATTTAAAATCAGAACTACACTGATTAGGATTAATAAATACAGAGGAATTAAGGGATTGAAATGTTTGCCTTTCTTGGAGAAAATGCTGCTTCAGTTTCCCATTAATGGTGTTCACATATTTAAAGGTCTAAAAATTTAATAATGTGACATCTATTGAACAGTACGATCAGTCAGTCTGAGCTCCTATCCTCCTCATCAACCTAGATCACATGGCTGGCACTGGAGGGAATGTAGAGAACCATTTTCTGCAGGGAAAGAATGTATCTAAGCCCTTCTGTAACTCTTTAACTTTTTCAGTTTAGATTCCCTTAAGCCCTGTTTACACCTGTTGATTTGGAATCGCAAGCAGAATCACAGCAATTCTGCTGTGATTCCAAATAATATTAAAATTGTAATAAAATGCAAAACACACATAGTGTGACTCCAAAAACGTGCTACAAAAACATGCAAAAAAAGCACAAAAAATGCAACATCACTCACGTGTGAACGGGGCCTGAATAGTTTCATCATTACGGGGTTATTCTCTACTGTTAAAGAGTAGAACTCTAGCTTCAGGTGGTGCCAAGACAGCCTGGGCTCACAGGAAATGGTTTGGATGATCCTAGCCATCATTTGACCTGAATGGCATCTAGTGGCAGCGAAGAAACAAAGGACTGTACAACTTACAAAAGCTGATTTTATATTTTGCAGATGGAAGGCAGCATATCTTTAAAGAAAAAGAAAATCATATAGTTCTGTCTTAAACCTGTGCTACTGGTATTTTAACCAATTGACATTTCTTAAAATAAAATGATTAAACACGTTTTTTTAGTGTAACTTTTTGCCTTTTTCTGTCTTTGAGCACTACATGCAGTAACAAGCCACGTAGGGAAGAAAGTATTGATTTTTTTTAGTGTATCATTTACTTTTACAGATCAGTTCTGCAGTGAAACTGCCTCAATGTAGCAAAAAACACACATTTCAAAGTGCGAATTTCTAGCCTGTACATGTTTTTTTAGCACCTGAGTCTATTTTTGTCATCCCCAGGAGGGGTCAGTGACCCAGCATTACATATTTAGTTTACTGAATAGTTCCAGCTAATATAACAGCACAGGTACTTCTGTAGAAAGCCTATTTCATATTCTAAACCAAATGCATATAAAGTTACATTGTTGTACATTGTTCCTATTTTTATTTTATTGTGCTTCTATAATACTTTTTATTGGGATAATAGAAACCGATGTCCAGGGGTAAATAATTATATACTGTTGTATGTTTTGTGTTAATTATGTTGTTTCAAATAGTGATCGAATTCTGTATTTACTGCATGATTAACTGTCTATTCTAAAAGAAAAACAACCAACACAGTGGAAATGAATACAATAAGGATGTATGCTGCTTTGGTCAGTTTGATTTGTCGGGAATATAGAATTAAGCCAATGTATACAAATACCTGTGGTCTTCATCAGGGCTGTGTTTAGACATCATGCTACCCCATAAACACCAGATTGATTAAACTTGTTTACTCCAATTATAATATTACTGTTAAACACCAAACAAGATAAAAATAAAATGGTTTATTGGCCAGTTGCCCAACCCATGATCTTCATGGGCACTGGCAGACTTCAATAGAAACCTCGCAGAAGATTTAAGGCTGGCCATAGATGCTTCATTTTTTCTAGAGACAGTGGACTGATTGAAAAATATATATATATATCGAACCCCACAAATGGCTATCTTTGGCTTAGGCCTTTTGAACTGACCCTTGACATTTCATCCTATAATTAATTACACAGATACTTATTGCTGCTTGCCTCTCTATTGCAGAAATAGACCCATCTACCCACCCTTTGTAAGACCATATACTCAATGACCATTTATGTATGGAATTCCTTTTCGCCAAAACCTATTTGAAACTTGACAAATTTTATGCCCACTGGCAATACTGGCTGTCAGATCGCAGGGCAGCAACTCACCTAGATGATCCCTTACAGTAGTAAGTCCCCCCAACTGGAGGGACCTACTGTATATACCTGCCCGCTTCTGAACTGAATAGAGCCTTCTGGGAATTGTTATTCTTCATTATATTATGTGGGCTTATACCACTAGACACTGGCTTGCTTCCCCACTTGCTCTCTTCCTCCTTTCCCCCTTTTACCTCCCTATTCCCCCACTTGCTTCCCCCACTTCTATTTCTAACCACATAAGCGCAATATGCTGAACGATTGACCATATCTTTAGTGGGTTGAACTTGGTATTGTATACTCTTTTAC
The DNA here is from genome assembly GCF_965119305.1 of Pelophylax lessonae. Taxonomy (NCBI): domain Eukaryota; kingdom Metazoa; phylum Chordata; class Amphibia; order Anura; family Ranidae; genus Pelophylax; species Pelophylax lessonae. The sequence continues at coordinate 110,175,667 of NC_138771.1, forward strand.
TATTGTTTTGTAAAATGTACTGTATGTTATCATTTAAGTAGCTGTACATGGAGGAGGCCTTTTCTGCTTCAGTTCTCTTCTCATTATCTTTCATTTGTTAAACTTGTAACCATACGTCTTAATAAAGATTATTGAAATTAAAAAAACACACACGGAAGGTGGATGGAGTAATTCTCCCTGCTGTGCCATTGTATTCTGACAGTGGGACTCCTCCGCTGTCAGAATACACTAATCAGCAGTTGCAGTTGATTGGCTGCATCTGCTGATGACAAAAGTTTTTTGACAGTCCCGTTCAACTTCTGTCAAGCAGAAACAGCCATAGATGGGTTAAAATGCCTCAAGTCCCTGCTGAATAAACCACATTTTGATCCATCTGTAGGCAGATTAACCCTTCTCTACTTCTCTACTCTTTTCTCTAGCAAAAACATTTGCAAAATGCTGCCTTTTAAAAGACTGTAACAAAGCACTACGATATGTTTTTATGTTTTCTTTTGAGCTACGCAACCTGGAAGGTACATAAGCTGATCTGGATCCTTGCAGTCTGTTAGCCCTATGGTTGGTAAAGCTTTGCATTACCCTACTAAAAAAGATCCACCTCAAAAGGTGGACATGTACCCATTAGCAGTGGAGCAACACTGAGCACCAAGGGTATACTGATTGTTCACATAAATAACACTGTTATCAGAAGTTTGGATGAATCACTGTACACATACACAAGGAGAGTTTTTTGTACTGGAAGCTGTCATTTGTTTATTTGTACTGAACACTCAGACACTATTTCAATCAGGCTAACCCCTTCGCACCAACGGAACACAAATATACAGCCTTGGATTGTTCGGGGATGATGCCTGCATCACACCGGTACCGTTGCTTAGAGCCGACGGTCAGCTTTCTTGTAGTGACAACCGATGCAGCTGAGAAGCCACTCAGCTGTCATTACAAGGAGTGGGAGAAGACCCCGAAAAAAAGCCACATTAAGCTCTGATTGGGTCTCTGATGTAAAAACCGGAAGCAGTATCAAGAAATGCTTTAAAGTGGAAAGGTGGGATTTGGGTTATTTTAGATCCCTCCATAAAGAGCACCTGTCACTGCCTATTACTGTCACAAGGGTTGTTTACATTCCTTGTGACATCAAAAAAGTGATAAAAAAAATAATAATTTTAAATGAAAAGTGTAAAAAAAAAAAAGAAAAAAAAATTAAAGCACCCCCTCCCTCCGTGCTCACGTGCAGAAGGGAACACATATGCAAGTCGTGCCCGCATATTTAGAAAAGTGTTTAAACCACACATGTGAGGTATCGCCATGATCATTAGAGTGAGAGCACAAGACCTCCTCTTTAACTCTAAACAGGTGTCCGTTAAAATTTTTAAAGCATCGCCTATGGAGATTTTTAAGTACTGAAGTTAGTCGCCATTCCACGAATTGTGCGCAATTTTAAAGCATGACATGTTAGGTATCTATTTACTCAGCGTAACATCATCTTTCACACTATACAAAACAATTGGGCTAACTTTACTGTTTTTTTTTTTAATTCATGAAAGTTTCTTCCCAAAAAATTACATTTGAAAGACCGCTGCGCAAATACCGTGTGACAAAATATTGCAACAATCGCCACTTTATTCTCTAGGGTCTGCTAAAAAATATATATATATATATATATATAATCTTTGGGGGTTCTAAGTTATTTTCTAGCAAAAAATACTGATTTCAACTTGTAAACAACATATGTAAGAAAAAGGCTTAGGCTCCAAGGGGTTAATATAGGTTCATTTATATTGATTGTATGATACAGTCGCCATTTTTTCACTTTTTTGTTTTGTGCCATTTAATTGCACTTTGCACTTTTTTCTGTATTATATTCCTGTGCTTTGCACTTTATTTGGTTATATTGCATTTAATATGTTTTTAGGTTTATATAGCTTCGCACTCATTAGAATGTATGTACTGTTTGATGTTATATAGCATATTGGCTATGCAGTATGATGGTATGTGTACATATTACCCACTTCAAGACTAGACTGTTTAACCCCCTTCCTGCCCAGGCAATTTTCAGATTTCAGCACTTTCACATTTTGAATACAAAATACAACATTGTATCCAAATTCAATTTTTATAATTTATTTAAAACAGTTAGAGTTTTTTTCTGGCTGTATTTAGCACTGAGTTTTTCTTATTTTTTTGCTATATAAATTAAAAAGACTGAACATTTTGAAAAAAAAAAAACATTTTAGTTTCTGTTATAACATTTTTACGATTAAATAACATTTCTTTGGTAAAGATAAACCAAATCAGTGTATATTATCCAGCCTGTGAGAAAGTTATAGAGTCTACACATCATGATAGATAGATAGATAGATAGATAGATAGATAGATAGATAGATAGATAGATAGATAGATAGATAGATAGATAGATAGATAGATAGATAGATAGATAGATAGATAGATAGATAGATAGATAGATAGATAGATAGATAGATAGATAGATAGATAGATAGATAGATAGATAGATAGATAGATAGATGTTTGAAAATTGATCAATCCTGATGTACTGACTGCCCTTTTTAGAAAGTAGACAATCCAAAGTATTTAGTAAGAGGAATTGTGATTTTTTTTTTTTTTTTTTAAGTTGTAATCTTTTTGTCACAATTTGGAAAATTAAAAAATTTAATAAATTACATAAATAAATAATAATAATAAATACATTCTGGTGTGCCTCCTGAGTACTGGGGTTACCATATGTGTGAGACTTTTTCACAGCATAAATGCACATATAATAAGATTTTTTACATGTAAATTAAACTAACCAAGAGGACACAAATTATCTGCAGAATGCTGGCATCTTTAATTGTTAGCGTCTGATTTCCCCAGTGCTTACATTGACCACTGACTAGCCCTACACATCAGGATGAGTGCTCCCTGGTTTGGGCTCTAAAGTCACTTCAGCCTTGCTCACACATTAGGGCTAGGTTCACACTTGGGCTTGAGCTTCTTCAAGTGTTTTTTATGTGCATTTGTACAAGTGATTTTTGGACATTTTAAGGCTTGAGTGTTTTTGTTTTAGCCAGTGGAAAGCTATTTACTAGGAGAAGGAGAGGCAAGAAATTGAACATCATATACTTTGCAGTTTTAGAAGATTTTCAGATGTTCCCACTGAACAAACCAAAAAAATTGCCACAAAAAAGGTGATGTATTTTTGTTGGTTTGAGCAGCAAGATTCAAGCGACAGGACACTCAGATGTGAATGGGCACCATTACATTTTATGGGAATCTTGATGTTTAGTATTGAAGCAATTCGGGAAAAGCACTTCAAATCACCCTGGTGTTACAAATGAGCAGAGCAGGGGCGTAACTACAGGGGTTGCAGGGGTTGCAATTGCTACCGGGCCCCATGCTCCAGGGGGCCCGGTAGCAAACCAGTGGGTGAACTTCCAGGATCTCAAAGGTCACACTTGCGACCGGGCCCTTGCATTGCTCCACTGTGGGGAGGCCCCAAGATTGCAGGAAGGGGGCCCACTGCAGAACCTGTGAAAGGATCCTGCTGCGGGACCAAAATAAAAGGCCATGCAACAAGAGTAAAGAGCCCCAGGGTTAGTGGGAAGAGCCCCGAGCTTGAAGGCAAGGGCCCCGGCCAGGGGTCTGGGGCGCCCTTCATGGTTTCTTGCATCGGGGCCCTGAAGGTTCTAGTTACGCCTCTGGAGCAGAGCATAAGCAAAGCATATTTCCTGATTTTTTAAGCATTTTTGCCTTTATATCGAGTTTCATGACAAAGGGAAAGAGAGTAGTTTTATAGGAGGAGAGAAGTTCTTCAGGTGTAAAAATATTACATAGTCTGGCATAGAGAAATACTGTAAGCAGCTGGAAGGGTCATAGCATCATGTCACAAGAGGGTTAGCTGTCCCCGAAGCTGTGTAACAAGTCTGAGAAATTTGGCTTCATGCGATTATTGGCGACATACAGTACATAGTTTGACTTTAGTAAAAGCACTATCCTTCCTTGATGACATTAACAGTTTTATTGTTGCCTAAAGTTATTTTTAACTTAATTTTGAACACAAACAAAATCTCGTCTTCTTCTTTTGTTAGATAAACATCAATAGTGATGGAGTATGTGTTTGCTGTGAAATGCAGCATCAGACATCAGGCTGCAGCAATCCTGGAGAAACCTTGAAACTCAACCCTTTGCAGGAGTGCAGTGCAGTGAGACTGACGCTTAAGGTAAGAAAAATACTTTCTATCATAAATGTATTTCTAAACATTTCTCCTTTCCTTTCCTCTAAATGTCAGACTAAAAGCATACAGGCCGTCCCCGAGTTACACACATCCGACTTACAAACGACTCCTACTTACAAACAGAGGGAGAGGAGAACAGAGAACAGGAAGTGAGGAGAAATCTCCCCCTAGGAAGGGAAATTCACTCCTGGAAGAGTTCCCATGGGAAAAAGGTGTCTCCACTGAAGCTTTATCACTAATCCTTGTTTCCACAACAACCCAAAATTTTTAAAATCCAATTGTCATAGTAACAGAAAGTGAGGTGAAATCTTCTGAACAAGGGTACAGACAGCAAAAAAAAAAAAAAAAAAAAATGGTAATGGGGTGTTAATCCTTCCCTATGCTATCCAAAAAACACCAAAAATATTATTTTGGGCTGGAGCTACACTTAAAAAATTTACCTGTTCTGACTTACAAACAAATTTGACTTAAGAACAAACCTACAGACCCTATCTTGTTTGTAACCCGGGGACCGCCTGTAATGGCAAACAGCCCACCTGGACCACCCGTACTTCCATTTTTACACTGCGGATGGCTGTTAGCTATTTTTCCATTGTTGGAGCATAGAACATCAAAGCATGTGCATATTGCTCAGCCTTGATGGCAATATTTATTAACCCAGGGCTCAACAAACCCCAGGTGCCAGGTCAGCACAGAGACACCCTGCGTGCACCCCCTGCTATGTATCCCCGCCTCTGCTTGCCCATCTGTGGGACCGACATAGCAGTTGCCACTGGTTAGAGGGGGGGGGGAGTGGACGTGTGTCCTTCCTGTTGCTTACCCAGAAGTGTTGTGTGACGTGACTTCTGGGTTCCAGTTGACAGTTTCCCAGGCTATCAAGGCCAGCAAAGAATGTGATGCAGTGTGTAAGTGGAGAACAGGGGAGACATGCAGGGTCTTTTAAACCCTGGATGTCTCATTAAAGAGAACCTCTCACCAAAAAAAATTATCACATAGGGGACTTTTTGTCCCTTGTGTTGGAAAAAAATAAGTTAAATGAAAAAAAATGTTTTAATTGTAAAACATATTTAAATTAAAATTAAAAATGTAAGTTACACCAAAGCACATTAAACCCCCCCCCCCCCAAAAAAAAGTGAGGCCCCCAAATCTACGCATGTACAAATATAAACACACGTGCAAAATGTCGAAATGTTGCGATAGACATGTTCAGCCACATGTTACCGGTAGTGGGCGGTACACTGATGAGTCATCAGCTGTGTCCGGCAGACACAGTCAGTGACAGATCACGCTGAAGCACTGCCCGATTCAGGAGGAAGTCCACCCGGATCAAGAAAAGTCCTGTCCGGCCGTCATTGTGCTATAGGCCGGGTGGGAAATGATACAAGTTGATTGTTGCCATTCCCACAAAATGTTTTTCTTTTTAATCATACATTAAGGAACATAGGATAGTATTCTGAAATAGTGGAATATCCTGCCACCTTCAGGAGAATGGAACACTTGCTAAATAAAGCTGTAAGGTCAGCCCAGTATTGCCCCTGATACTTTCAGCATACCTCAGTTTGTTGTTAGTGTCCTTAGGAGAACAGCAATTCCTCTCTGTAAGAAAAGCAAATCCTTTTTTTTTTTTCACAAAGACAAGGTTATTTTGGCATTCAGGGCCCTCAGGGCCCTTTCACTTTAACCAGGATTATGTTCTACTATATGTCTTGCTCTTAAGTATCCTAAGAAGATTTCTCTAGATTGTCTGAATGTAAAACATTGTATTAGAATGTATCTTTCAGCTACAGCTCCCTTTCAACAGTCCTACTCTCTTTCGTTCCTTAAAGTTCCTGTAGGTCCCTTTGCGTTACGCTATTGCTCATCACTCAGGTGTGTGACCTCAGGGGCAATGTTCCTCCTTTTCCATTCAAAGTTAGTGCTTCATGTTTTTTCAGGATCATGCATCTGTTTCTCAGGTTTGCAAGGCTGTCAGCTCATCCTCTTTTCACACGTTCTTTAAATTTGAACACGTGTCTTCAGTCATAAGGTTCTTTAGGCAGCGCTGTAGGCTCCCTTCGAGCCACCCTCATTGATCTTTTGGTCTTTTCCTTGTTCGCCCATTAGCCTTTCTATGTCTGTTACTTACCCTTCCATTGGACTGCTTTTAGACATCCCAGTGTTTCAAAATATCCAGCGTGCCATGATGTATGACCAATAAAATATAATTTTCGTCTTATTTGTAAAATCCATTTCTTGAAGTATATTACTGGACACAGGTCCCTCTCTTCTTACAAAGCACTCCTACTATTGCTTGCTACAAAACTGAGGCATGCTGAGAGTGGGAGGGGTATACCCCTGGGCTGTCATAACAGCTTTTCTTTGCCAGTGCCCAATTCTCCTGAAGATGGCAGTATACCCAGTTTTTCAGAAGACTATCCTACATCCCATAATGTACTCCAAATAAAGGGTTTTACAGGTAAGACAAAAGATATTTTTTTTACATACAGAAATGAATTACTAGATTTAACTTGCTGCTGGGGTTTATAGTTACACATAAAAACGACGTTTAAAAGAATGGTGTTCTATAGGGCAGTGGTCCTCAACTCCGGTCCTCGGGACCCACTAACAGTCCAGGTTTGCAAGATAACTAAATTACATCACAGGTGATCTCATTTGCTGCTCAGTGATTGCAGTATTCTAGCCTACATCTCCCCAAGGTAATACTTAAAATCTGGCCTGTTAGTGGGCCCCGAGGACCGGAGTTGAGGACCACTGCTATAGGGAGATGAACTATTATTAGGGTGGCTATACACTCTGAAAGATAGGCCCCAACATTACTCATATTTTAAGCTCATATCCTGACTAGTAGTAACCAAAGTGTCCCAGGTTTTTGATGGAACTTGATGTGAGTGATTGTTTAAGGGGATCCATCAGGGTAAAAAAATGTGAACGTATACTGTATACTGTTTTCAGAGCTATATCATTATTTTGGCTTTACTTCTTAGTAAACCCTCCACCTGGAATAAGCATGCAGGCAATCAATAAAAACTGAAGCCCCAGAATTTGCACCTTTAAAGCCACTCAGTTTTGGAAGCTTCCATACTTAATTCCTAACAAGCTTTCTTTGCGAATTGTGACATGTAATTGAATCTTCCAGTTTTGCTAATACAACAGCAGTGATGATTGGGTCAGAGCAGCTGAAACTAATAAGACAGTGAGTTGCTAAAGGTTTATATAATATTTGACAAGGAGAAGAAGCAAAATAGAAATATAAAGCCAACTTTTTCAACTCAGACCTCATAAAATCGACTACACAAGATGTGTACAAAACACAGCAAATACAACTAGCGTTTAATAGGAGATATTGTGTAACTGTGATAGAATGTTTCTTTTCAAGCAAAAATGAATATCGATCAATGTTTCACTCATGAAGAGCCAATTATTTTTGTCCATCACAAGGTTGATATCAATAGTGCTTTGCTGCTAGGATTTTATTGTTCAGTCTGCTGACAAACATGTATGTGAAAGATAAAGCCTTGTTTATCCCATATGGCTTCTCAAGGGCATTTCTTTATGTGAAGATCAATATTCAGCAATTTGATCTCAACCCAAACATTTGCACTTGTGGATTCCATCTCCAGACTGTGAACTCCTGCATCCACCATCAGCATAGAGGAATCATCTGGTCAATGGTTATACACAGTGTATTCCCCCGATACTATTTTATTTCGCACTTCCTTAAATATTAAAGCTTCATAAGTAATGGAGCAATCTCTGTTCAATTTATGTCAAACTGGGTCGACCCTTGCACTAAATAGTTGTGGGAAAACCTGAAGGAGATAGTACTATCATATGTCTGTCCAACTTCAGACCAATGACATCTAGTCCATGTAGCCAGGTGCGGGTCTATTCAGTGATGAAGGAGAAAAGACATTATGGCGCATGCAACAGGTTATTTGCCCCCCCTTCCCATGTTTGTGAATAGATCAGTGCATCACCTTCCTGTCTCTTGAGGGAGGCCACTCTTCTTGACCCTGAAAGCAGAGGACCTTGGGATATGTAGTCTCCCACCTGATACTTATTGAAGAGTAAAGCCGCCCAGAGACTACAACTTCCATGGGAGTCAGAGTGAGAATTCTGCGGGAGTCTATAAATGTAACTGTAATTGGTGAGCTTGGGGTTCTTGCCTTGTGGGCGTCAGGAGTTCAGTCGGGTGCTGCCACTCTGCCAGCCGCTGTGGAAGGAGACAAAAACACAGCACATCTGCATCCAGCACCCCAGTGATGGTCCTACGCAGGCAACTAGAGACACAGAAACATCCATACTTATTGTCATCAGTGGTTTCCCACCATCTACACTGCAGCTGTTCTGCATTCTTTACATCATCCTACCACCTCTCCCAAACCTGATCATTCCCTCCTTCTACGTCAGAGCTTTATTCTAAACTGAGATTTGTGAGAGGGCAGATGCCCAGCCTTTACCCTTTCTCAATTCTGCTCTATTACTGCCACATAGACACTGCTAGCAGACATCGTCACTTCTGCTTCAGCTAAGAAGATCCAATTACCTGCCCTTATTCACTGTAAGCAGTTTTAACTTAGATCATATTTACCTTCATAATTGTCCCATATACTATAACTGTTAAAGGGCACCAAAGTTTGCTTGCAGCTTCAGACACAAACTGTCCTTTTTTGACACATATATCCATCAGTGACTTAGGAGTGCTTTCCTTTTTTTTCTGTGCTAAGCATGGAATTGCCAAATTCACATTTCATAACTGCACTATTGATTGCCTAGGCTTGGCAGTCCCAGGTGTGCATCTGTGGCTGTGTGGAGCCTGTTCTTATTGACAGCAAGCCTTAAAGTCATAATCTAATCTGCATCTCTGGATCCCCTTGTTCCACCCTAATTTTCCACCCTCCGCCATTCCCTTTTGGATAGTGTTATTTTTTTTTTTTTAATATATAGTACCTCTTCTTCTAAAAAAGATCAAATTCCATCCAAACCCGGCCGAGGCGAAGTACGTCATATCCTTTTTCACATTGGCTCCTGGGATACCAGTGTAAGCAATCCCAGGAGTCAATGGGCATCCTCCGCGGCTAGCATTGCGTTACTAAACTATAAATGATGCGATGCTAGGCTCCATTGCTACGGCCGTGATAAAGTCCCACTGCACATGCGTGAGATCGGGAGGTGCTTGCTGGGTAGCCAGCAGCACCTTATCCTGGAAGAGACTCCTAGTGGGCTTCAGATGCTCACACTCAGGATGGAAACTTGCTGGATCAGGAGGCTACAGTGAGTACTAATACTTTTAATGACACAGAAAACATTGACAAATGCAGCGTATGCCTATTTCCAATACATATTTGGTGACTATCACGGCTGTGATTTAAAAAAAAATAAAATAACTGGCTGGACCTCCTCTTTAAGTCTATGCTACTCTACACAGTATTTCATTATCTGTTTCAACCTTTCTAATTGCCTAACATCAATTGACTGTGTATTGCTGCATGTAAATTGCTTCCACTGCCAACCAGAACAGCTTTGAAATGATGACTACTCTTTATGTCAACTGCTTTTTTTGGTGTTGAGTATTACTAGCGGCAAGGATGCTAAATATTGTGAATTAAATCCATGACTGAACCTAGCGTGTCAGAAGGATCAAGGTGCTCACAAGGTCAAGGCAGCTCAATAAGACAGGTATTATCCAGCATCCCTCACAGAGGCAGCTCTACATCTATATTGGAAGATCTGAGGAAAACCAGTGTTCTCAAAGCTTCCCACTGCAGATGGCAGATGCTAATCCCAGAAGCCTGTCTACCTTGCATGTACACTATATTGCGAAAAGTATTGGGACACCTGCCTTTACACGCACATGAACTTTAATGGCATCCCAGTCTTAGTCTATAGGGTTCAACATTGAGTTGACCCACCCTTTGCAGCTTTAACTCCTCTGGGAAGGCTGTCCACAAGGTTTAGGAGTGTGTCTATAGGAATGTTTGACCATTCTTCCAGAGGCACATTTGTCATGTCAGGCACTGATGTGGATGAGAAGGCCTGGCTCACAGTCTCCGCTCTAATTCATCCCAAAAATGTTATATTGGGTTGAGGTCAGGACTCTGTGCAGGCCAGTCAAGTTCCTCTACCCCAAACTCACTCATCTTTATGGACCTTGCTTTGTGCACTGGTCCAAATCATTTGGTGGAGGGGGGATTATAGTATGGGGTTGTTTTGCAGGGGTTGAGCTTGGCCCCTTAGTTCCAGTGAAAGGAAGGCTCCAGCATACCAAGACATTTTGGACAATTTCATGCTCCCAACTTTGTGGGAACTAATTGGGGATGGCCCCTTCCTACTCTAACATGACTGCGCACCAGTACACAAAGCAAGGTGCAAAAAGACATGAATGAGCGAGTTTGGGGTGGAGGATTTTGACTGGCCTGCACGGAGTCCTTACTTCAACCTGATAGAACACCTTTGGGATGAATTAGAGCAGAGACTCCAAGCCAGGCCTTCTTGTCCAACATCAGTGCCTGAACTCACAAACGCGCTTCTGGAAGAATGGTCAAGCATACCCAAACACGCTCATAAACCTTGTGGACAGCCTTCCCAGAAGAGTTGAAGCTGTTATAGCTGCAAAGGGTGGGTCAACTCAATTTTGAACCCTACAGACTAAGACTGGGATGCCATCAAAGTTCATGAGCGTGTAAAGGCAGGCGTCTCAATACTTTTGGTAGTATACTGCCATGTACATACAATGCACACAAAAAGTTCACACTCCAATGGCAACAGACATAGCAACATCTGAAGGCAACTCCTCTTTAATGTGTTTTACACAGAAGAGCTATCTATCATTAAATGCTTCTGGGTGAAGCTCACAAAGAGGAGTGGCCTTCAGGTGGCACTTGGTCTTTTATTGTTCCTGATTGAGTAAATTGAGTTGCCATTGACATCATTGGAGTGCAACCTTTTTTTACTTTGTATGTAGTCCATGTTGTTATACTTGTAAAGGGAACACAACTGTAACAAAACATTTTAAAATAGCTTGCTTTTATATGCAACAGCATATTTATAAATGTGTCTACTTGCCTTGAGTACTTTGAAAAGTTATTTCTTGTAAGACTGCCATTCAGGAAAATGTAGAGTGTAATTAAAACCTCAGTCTAGTAAAGTACATTAATTGGAGCCTGCTGGTCAGTAAACCCTTCAGAAGTTTTTTTAACAAAAGCCTGAAATGCTAAAAGCTTTCTTCCTGCTAAGTATCCCCTGAATCGAGTCGTCCCTAGGCAAGTTGTGATTGACAAAATATCTCTATTATTGTTTTATGGTGGGTCTCTTCAGCTGCCTTTCTGCTGTGTAATCTGTCTACCAGATGAGACAGATAATCAGAAAACGGTAAGGGGTGAGTCGTTTTTAACAGCACTGTGAAGAAAGTTGAGATTTTGATTGCATCCATATCAAGATATGTACCTTAGCTGGAAGCTATCAGAAATGAGTTGTAAGCCTGATGAAATAGTAGGTAGGTGAAAAAAAAAAAAACCTCTTTATTCTGCCAGCACAGTTAGAGAGGACAGAATCAAACTGGTTTTTAGGTAAATTCAGAATTGCAGCTTTGAGGTGAGAAGGCTTATTAGTGAAGTTGCAAAACTCTTCTGTAAGTCAAAGTAACTGGAAATCCTGCTGTTTGCAAACTATGACAACATTGTATGTTTCACTAAGAAAAAAAAATCCATTACCTTTTAATTAGTGTTGTTTCAGCAGTCATATGGCTGACATATTTTAGTCACTCTTGGCAGGGTTGGGTTGTAGACATAAAGAAGCACATGAACCATCAGCGCATCAGTTAAGCACAGAGGGCCCATTGGCAGCTGGTGCTCCATGGGCCGGGGGGGCGGCAGACGGACCGCACCATACCCCCCCCGACCACACCAGCCCACACACCATACCCCCCCAGTCGCCAGCTCCCTCATCATGAACATGTGGAGGGCAGGCAGGCAGCAACGGCGGCAGCCTCCTGCATCTCCTCCCTCCTCCTCCATCTTGGCCAATGGCATGGCTTCTCCTTTCGGCCAATCAGGAAACGGGTCTGAGGACCTGCTTCCTGATTGGCCAGGAGGAGGATCCGTGTGACAATAGTGAATATACATTCGCTATTGTCACACAACTGGGTGGGTTCAGGGCGCAGTGCTCTGCGCCCTGAGCCCACCCTTTTTTGAAGCCTATTAGAGCCTCTGGCTCTAATCATGTGCTTAAAAAAAAAAAACCCCATTGGAATCCATGCGACCGGCACCCTGCATGTAGATTAGGGGGCCAGACGCATGGATAGGGGGGCGGTGCCGCTGATCCCCCAATGGACGGGCTGCCACTGAGAGCGCCATTGCAGGAGACATAGGTCTAAGGGTATGTTGTGAGTCAGCATGGCTGCCAGCAATTTCCCAGCCGAGTGTGAAAAGGAAGGGGACAATGCTACCATTGCATTTGAAGCCTGTGGTTAATTACCTGAATCTGCCCCATGTACTGGTAAAGCTACCATAAAAAGGTTGCAGGGATTTTTGAATCTGGCGCAGGCCATTTTAAAGTGCCTTCAAAAAAAGTGTTGTTAGGGATTTGTTGAATTACCCCGACTTTGTTTTTATTCACCTGGAATATATTTATCTGATTCAAACTGAAATCTCATGCTGGCCGTAGACAGCCAAAATCTCAGCCTGTTAAGCAGGGATCAGCCAAGATTGTGTGGCATCTATAGGTAGGCTGGTTGTACCCAAGTTGATCGATCGGTTATAGCCGCTAGCAATAATCACTGTGTTCTCCCATCTGCGGTGGATCCCCCTGCCGGAAGCACACAATAGCTCCATGAAAGGAATTCCCCGATCAACACTGATCAACACTGACCCATGGTTGCAGGAAAGAAATTTGCTCCATCTATGGCTGGCTTCAGCTTTAAGTGCCAGTAAAGTGGCAGGTCAGTCTTACCCATATAGGTGTTGCTTTTGCAAACTAGTAAATATTTAAGTGCATCTACATTGATATTTGTTGGAAACAGGAAGCTGGGAGCAAGAGGTTTAAAGTTAGATTATGATGTTATATCTGTTTTAATCACTACTGTGTAAAAAAAAAAATGGAATATGCATAATGAATGTATTAGAATGCTTTACAAGCGTGTGTTCCAATACAATATAAAAGGACCTTACAGGATCTTCAATTAATCCATTTGAATATTTTCATTTACCTAATGTGTTGTTATGACTTAGTTGCCGTACAATAAACTGTAAGCCATCTTTTTCCCAAGGAAGCTATAGGCTATCTAGCATACACATTATGCATATAAAAGAAAGATTATGCAGTGTTTTCTTCAGCCACTATTCAGATGGTACAGGCTTGGCTAAACAGAATGGAGTAACCAGATGGTCCAGTAATTACATTAAATGTGACGACTCCTTTCCCTTGGCATTGCCCTCCTCATTATTTACTCCTTTATTCTTAGTAATAAGAGAACATGCGCATGCATTTTTAATAACATTTTTATCAATTGAATTTTGCTATAATATTTTTTATGATAAGTCAGGAGGTATTGGAATAAATAGATCTGTATGCTAGCATGTTCCTGTATTGTCAGTTCTTTTAATCTAGAATACAGTTTGACTAAATGAAAAATAATGTTTTATTCCAAAGCCAGATTTCATAAACTTACTTCTGACATTTTCAAATATCATACACACTACTTGTTTTTTTTTTTTTAATTATTATTCATTATTCTAGATAGAAATTATCAATCACTATTGTTGCAAATGTATTTAATAGTAATGGAAACAGTATTGGGCCTAAAAACAAAAATGTAATATACGGTATTTTAGCTTACCAAATAGATTAGATGTGGTGGCTACATTGATTTCCTTTTTTTAGGCCTATTTCCTTTATTTTTACCTGCTGATCCAGTCAGCAAGGTTCCTTTCACAATGGAGGCAAGTAAAAACAGCCAGTTTATCCATGTTTTCACTGCCCTCGATCACCCACTTTATATACGGTATATATGGTGATGCTTGGAAGAGTACAAACTGCCTGGGCTACAACAAGCAGACCTTGACAGGTCGCACCACCTGTCGTACTCCCCTTTGTAAGTGAATTGGACCACGCCTCAACACTGGTACACAGTCCGGCGTTGCAAAATCTCTCTTTGGCAGTACAATGCTGCTGACCCCTGCTCTCTCAGTGCTGCTTCCTTAACCTGCCTAGCTGAATCCGGGGTGGATTTTCCATGCTGTTATCGGTATCCCCGAGTCACGCTCGGGGTGGATGTGCACAGCGCGCAGCGGTGTCTTACCTTCTCCTGGCGATCCAGCGATGATCTCCCATTGCTGTGATAGCCAGCCATCTGAGATCCCCGCCGCTCGTCCGTCCTCCGTCGGTGTGATGACTTCCTAGTTCCGTTCCCTGCAGCAGCAATATATCTATATATATATATAATATAACGCATGAATTATAATCTAATCAATAATATAATTTTATTATATAATATAATATATATATATATATATATATATATATATATATATATATATATATATATATATATATATATTATATTATATATTATATAATGAAATTATATTATTGATTAGATTATAATTCATGCGTTTGTGTTTCAAATTTATCACATCTGGGATGTCTACTAGAGTCTTGTTTTGGTCAGGTTTAAGTCAGTAATTACTAAGAATTGTAGGCCTATAATACATAACGCCAAATTTCCATGCAAAAAATTGTACCGCTTTTGGTACAGAATTCCTGACATAATCATACCGCCAGGGAGGTTAAACATCTGGTCCTCACAGGAAAGGGTTAACAGTGGATAGTTAAGTTTGTAGCCATCCTGTTAGCTTGGAGAAGGGGGGGCAATGATAGGAGCAGGGGAGTGCCTTGCCACCCTAGGCTATAGGACTGTGTGTTTCTATTGATTCACTCAGCATTCAAAAATATAGATCTAGTCTCTCCATGCAAGGTTGACTCCATAGGATGTTTCAAGAGCCGAACGGAAACAAGAAACCTGGGGCAACAGTCACGGCACCAGCCTAAACTGGAATGTAGGCTAAGATTAAAGGATAAAAAAATGCATACTTAGGAAATAATTTAATTAGTTAGTGAAAAAGGCTAAAGAACAGAAGGTTTAATGTCAATTTAAGTTATTTGGCCATTCTCTAAACCAGGGGTGCTCAATCTTTTAAAGAGCGAGGGCCACCTAAGAGATTTGGTAACCAGTCACCGGCCACAATGAACTTTCAGAAAGCTCACTAAACCCGCAGAATATAAAATAGTTCAATGGCTCAGTGCAGCTAACCTGCAGGAAAGCCGCAGTTTCACTGCACTACACTTACAGATCAATGTGAAAGCAGCCTATTAACTCTTTTTTTATAAGCGTTAATATGCCCATTGCAAAACTTCAGTGTATGTAATGTTACACTGACCTTTTCCTCTTCCAGCTTTTGCTGGCTACGATCTCCAGGCTGTGAGAAATGTCCCAGGCAAAGTACACTTGGTATCATCACTCCACCTGGGAAAGGAGCTTTGACTGCAGAGGAAGCATTTGCTTTTGTGGCTCCTGCTCCATTTGCTGCCACTGCTGGCTCCATTCACTCTGATGTTCTGGGATGTTGGGTCGGCAAACCCGTTAAATTCAATCTGTGCTTGCCAAACTGTGATACCAGAGCATGGGCATGCACTACCCTGGGTTAAGGTTGCGGGCCACATTAAAGGACCCCTGAGCACCCCCTCTCTAAACCAATGATATTTATTGATGTTCTTTGTTAAAGGAGAGGTAGAGCCAAAACCCTACTTCTCTTAGAGATCACAGGAGTGCTTTTCTTTCTCCTCTCCTGAGACCCGTAAAGCTCCCTGTTGGCTGACGTCACCCAGACTCTGGAGAGATCCTGACTTTAACGTCCGGATTCACCCAGATGTCTAGACTGGCAGTTGACTCAGCCCCTCAGTGAGCCAATGAGAGCCTCAGCCAGCCATTCCCACCCCCTCTCCAGCCCGACACTCCAGTGGGCGCTAGAGGGGCAGAGCAGAGAGCCAGTGACTCACAGCCACCTGTTTTCTGCTCACTGAAGACTGAGAACTGAGTAAACAGCTGTCTTTGATCAATCAGATCTTGGTTTATAGGTTGAGGGAGACAGATGCAGCATTGGATCAATGCTGCATCCACCTAGATGAGTATGTCTGTTCTTTTTGTTTATATCCCGAACTTATCTTTTAAGTGCATAGAAATTGTTAATTGTGCTATATTTTGCTTTACATGTCATCAATCTGATGAGTTATTTAATAAACTACATAGTAATGCTAATCCAATTGGAGGTGATTAAAATATCTTAATGTCTGAGCTAATGAGGGGAGATTAATGTTATCCCTCAAAAGAGGAAGAATGCCAGTTTTTGGCAGACACTTTGGCAGATATAACTAATGCTTTTACTTGGCAGGCACCCAGGGAATTCTTGCTATACAGAAATTATGTCATGTTGGACCTGTTCAAAAATGTAAGAAAAAAAAATTAAAGAGATGCATATGTTTACATCAAATTAGAAATCTCTATAGATTAGTTATGTCACTCAGTTGATGATAATATTACTTGAACTTCAGTTTTTAAGAAGTCTATTACTTATGAATACTTCTTAAATAATTGTATCAGCTCACAGAAAATGAGGTGAGTTGAACCAGTTACCAGTGCCAATTAAGCACAGTAGAACAATTATCAGAAGAGTAAAAGACTTCTGGTAATATTTGGTATCTTTGTAGCAAAAATGATTATTTAAAGCTGAATTCCAGGCAAACAGCTGAATACACATATGAAATACCAGCCAAGACAAAAAATTAAAGCTGTCCTGTACAGCATAAGCCAAACCACCCTGGGCTTGGATCAAGCAGGGGTGGACAAACTTCAAAGAAGCTCAGACGCCGAATCCAAACCCCAATCAATGGGAGTCAAATTTGTCAAATTAAAAATGCCCAATTTCTGGGCTAGTAGTCAAGGGGTGTTAAACAAAATTGCATGGAGGGGCGGGGGGGGGGGGTGTCCATGGGCAAACTGCCCTGAGGAACTTGAACCAATGCAAATAAAAAAAGTAAAAAAAACTTTTTCAATGCTTTGATTAAAGTAAAAAATTAAAAATGTCAAGTGCCTTTAAATAACATGCCTGTGGGTGCCCTAATCCTGCCTGTGAAGGTGCACATCTCTGTGGTGTGCAGAACAATCTTCAGCATCTCTGGCTCTAAGAAGTGTTCAAAAGTGCCAGCAAATTACATTTCATTGCCGGCTTCTTTTTTTTTTTAATATTATACAGACCCCTCCAAAGGTCTGCTATGTACTACGGGAGGGGGCCTTTGGAGGGGTCTGTGTGCTGCTTTTAATTCCTTGTAATTAGAATGAAAAAACCTAGGAACCCCCTTTCATAATAAGGGGCCCCCAGGTACCAGTCCCCACATGTGAATGAGTATGGGGTACCTAGTACCCCTATTCATTCAAAAAAGAAAAGATGTCACCTAGAAAAAAGACACCTAAACATTTGTTACCATTACCCAGAATTAGTAGAACTAACTCTTCTATATATGATGTTTGGCTCCCAATGAACAGGGGGGCCAGATGGGCAAAAGTGAAGATATTCGTCCAAACATCTGTATTATGGTAGCCCACCATTCACCAGGTTCTTTAGGATTTTTACTATATTCCGCTGATCAAGAAGGGGTCATTCAATCCAAAGAAAACCTGTGCTGTATGCTTTCAGAGCAAAGCAACAAGTTTGATCGAATCTCACATGGTTCACCGTGAGGATTTATATCAATCAATAACCAGAGGGGATCGATCCAGTAACATGCCAGGAGGAGAGGAGAATATGCATTTTAAGTGGAGCTTATATATCAGCCCTTATATTTATCCATCTGGTAAGAAGCTTATTTACTCTCTCCTGTTGAGGAGAGGAGGTTCTATTATTATCCCTACCCTCACCAGAGCTTGAAAGTCCCATCCTGGATCTTAGTATATACACGCCCTTATATTTTCTCACTCTGGTATGGGGGCCAGTCCATCTATGGTGGTGGGATTAACTGCACACTCAGTTGCTGTGGATTTTTCACCTGGAGCCACATTGAATGTGTTTTGTTACATCACGGACTTTTGGACTTTGCACTTTTACACAGTTGGATTTATTTGTATACACCCAGGATTTATTTGTATACACCTATATATATTATTTGCTCTATTTTGTCACCACCAATTTCACCAATTATTTTGTGCTTTGTACCTTATTGCACCTATTTGCATTTGCTTTAGTTATTAGCTGTAGATTTCACCAGTCTTTTTTTGTTGGATTGTACTGGTTAAACTAGACAGCCATTCACTGTGATTTTCATATAAGGTTTATGTTACTTTTGAGTGACAGACCCTTGCTTGATACTATACATTTAGTTTTGTTTTAGTCATTTGTTTGATGAGAGCATATTAGTTTAGCGCACCTGCTTTTCTCACTTCATCACTGTTCCCCATTTTGGATCAAAGGTTGCAGCTTCACTATTTTTTATCCAGCACACTTTCTTTATTTATCTTAAAAATAGGTTATTATTTGCTTTTAGGAAGGGCTAAATGAAAGTGAACCTATTATTTTGTCCTGAATGGGAAAATCACAGGCTCCTATTAAGTTACAGAGAGTATTCCTAAAGTACCTTTCAAGATTTTTAGCACATACCATGTAGTATATTTGAATTATTGCATAAGAAATATAAGCTCTGAAGAATTAAATAACCAATGAATAATCGGCTAACATAAAATGTGTTGTTAATATGAATTATATAAAGCAATTCTTCACTGAAATTAAATATTGTATTTGCAGAGGGATATATGTTAGAGACTTTGAAGATAGTACTGATTTGTTTTGCCAGTACATAATAATCTCCTGTGTCATCTGGATCCAAACAGTAGGTCAGTTAATTTAGTGAGTGTACTACCACATAGTTTTTAAATAAAGTAGATCCAAACCCAATCATTAAAGTCTAGTGAAGCATCTACTTACCCCTGTGCAGTAGTAGATGACCCTAAAAGTGGCTTAGAAGGCTAGCATTGGATCTTACAGTTTTCATCTTTGTTGTATGATGGGGCAAAAATACAGTAAATCTGGGTACCAGTCACTTTTGTCTTTTTAACTTTTACCTTTTATTGCTGAACTCCGCAACAGAATTGTAGTAGTCTGCCTTTTAAGAGCAGTCTCTTAATAAATTCTGGAAACATATGAACAGTCAGAGAAGTCCATGACCCTATGAGCAGTAACAGTCTATATGTGTAAAACTAAATTATTAAAACCTGCGTTAAAAGAGTATAAATAGATATGAATAAAAGGTGTAAGTCCTGAAGCTGCTACCCACTAGGTAAAATACCAGAATTACTAAATCAATCAAAAGGCAGCGCTAACAGGTATATAAATATATATGATGTCAATATTAATAAATGAATCCGTGCTTAATGTAATCAAAAATTATAAAATTCATACAAAATAAAGTGCATATGTGATCAATAAATATAGAATTCATATATATTAAAGTGCATAAATAAAGTGCAATCATAAATTGTCCATAGTGCAACCATATGCAGTAGTGCAAAAATATTAAATTAAAGTGCAGTCCAAAAATGGTTCCCTTGAATGGAACTAAGGTGCTGATAAGGTGCTCAAGTGATCCACATAAGTGCCCAGGTGCTCTCATGAAGGAAACCCCCTATGGGGATGCACTCACCAAATCAAGGATAAAACAAGCCTTAAGCTGAGGCAATGTCCCCTGGAAGGATGGATGGATCCAGCACAGCCTCTAGGATATCTCTATAATGGCTCCTCTCCACTTTCATATACTCTGCTCTGTCCTCCCAGCACTGACAAGAATAACCCAACCCGTGAGCTTCCGGGTTGGGTTATCCTTGTCAGTGCTGGGAGGACAGAGCAGAGTATATGAAAGTGGAGAGGAGCCATTATAGAGATATCCTAGAGGCTGTGCTGGATCCATCCATCCGTCCAGGGGATATTACCTCAGCTTAAGGCTTGTTTTTATCCTTGATTTGAAAGTGGAGAGGAGCCATTATAGAGATATCCTAGAGGCTGTGCTGAATCCATCCATCCGTCCAGGGGACATTGCCTCAGCTTAAGGCTTGTTTTTATCCTTGATTTGGTGAGTGCATCCCCATAGGGGGTTTCCTTCCTGAGAGCACCTGGGCAATTATGTGGATCCCTTGAGCACCTTATCAGCACCTTAGTTCCATTCAAGGGAACCATTTTTGGACTGCACTTTAATTTAATATTTTTGCACTACTGCATATGGTTGCACTATGGACAATTTATTTATGCACTTTATTTATGCACTTTAATATATATGAATTCAATATTTATTGATCACATATGCACTTTATTTTGTATGAATTTTATAATTTTTGATTACATTAAGCACGGATTCATTTATTAATATTCACATCATATATATTTATATACCTGTTAGCGCTGCTTTTTGATTGATTTTAACAGTCTATATGTAGTTGCGGTGAATAAGCAAGGCATTTTTCCCATTGTTGGAAGCAGTCAAAATACATTGATCGGTGGGCAATGAATCTTCTTTCAGCAGGAACATTTCTTCACCAGCACAGGTTCCTTCAAAAAATCATTTGGGCTTCAGTTCAGGTTTTTGGGCACTCAGCCTATGCTTTAGGATGAGGCAAGGCCCAAGCAGCAATCCCTAAGGCCGGTTCACACTGCCATCGCACCTGACTCAGAGGCAGTTCACACTGCCATATGCGAACTGCTGGGAGTGTCAATACAAAGTTAATGACACCCCCAGATTAGTTAGAATAACACAGTGCGAGCTGTCATTTCGGACAGGAATCGAATCCAATTCTGGTGCGGACCAAAAAAAGGGTCTTGAGTTTGGTCCGAATGCGATGCAAATTCAGCCATACAATCTGTATGGCTGATATTGCATCGCACAGACATCGCATGTGATTTGCACAGCAGTGCGGTGCAAATCACATACGATGTCTGACATCGCTACAGTGTGAACCGGCCCTTAGATAGAAATCCTTCCATAGAGAAGCACCTAGCGGAAAGAAAGTTGTGAAAAGGTGCTCCCAAACCTTTATCATCTCAGATAAATATTCATACCCAGTTTGCTGACTTTCCTACATTTATTATTGAAGCTTTCTTCTGCTACATACATGTTATTAAGGTACTTCACCATGGGAGTTTTCTTTCTGCATGGAATTTAAATCAACTGCCTTTCTGGGGAAGAACCACCAGACCAAAGAAACTTCATCCCAGGGGAAGAGCCCACTTTATATGTGACCCAAAAAAATCCCTCTCCACACCGGACTATAGTGTTTTTGACCCACATGCAGTATTGCTACGGGGTCCTGGCAGTCTGGTAAGTGGCAATATCCCAAGGGGGGTGGAACTGCACAACATTTCACTGCATGGATTGGCACTAAACTGTATAACAAGGAGCACTGAGCACATTGCACTTTCACTGGCTACTTGCTTGATTTTTGGGACTTATAAGATAAAGACTTTCAATTTTTTTTATTTTTTTTTTCCATTATTTGTGGTATATTATGTGTTCATGGAATTAGCACTTACTTGCACTTTAATTCTAACACTTAGGCACATATCATAAAAAGTGAACTATTTAGCATTTTTGATAATATTTCTGATATATATGATATGTATGCATTTATTGATTTACACATGTATTTTAGTGTAGACGGTATTTACCATCTCTAATTTTGCAAAATTTGCACAATAACTTTGCACTTCTATAGTATACCTTTTTTTGCACTGTGTACTATTTTACCAACCATTACGAAATCGCAAGATTTTTTGAACAGCGGCATTTTAGGTTAATTTCACTAACCCATAGCACAGGACTCACCCTTTTATTTATATGCAGAACTAATCAACCCACCTGTGCTTAGGGGAGACTTGCAGAACCTAGTAAATGTAAATAACAGCTTAGGCTGGCTACAGCCCAGCAACAACACATACTATATTTACATAGGGACACAACTGCTTAGGGACGGGTCCCTACACTTGTATAAAGTTGTTTTTAATCTTTTTAAATGCGTAGCTTTTACCAAAAAAAAAATGTCTGCTCTGAAACAGAGGTCCATCTTCAAGGACCTCTTGTTATGGGATGTCAACTGTCTCCCAGTGGTGTTCCTGTGCTATCACCCTGTCACGCACTCTACATTGGCTGAGAGTGCTGATCGGGAGGCAGTCAGCTGATGTTTATCCAGCATGCATGTCCGACAGAAGCAGGCCTCTGTCAGACTGGTTGGCATACACACGGGCCGAATGTCGGCTTTTTTTTTTTGGACTGGCCGCCATTTAGCTCGTGTTTGGGGTCTAAGTGGCTGAAACAAGCAGGAGGACATAGTAGCACTGAGATGCAAAATAGATTAAAAGGTAAAACAAGTATTTTATGGAAAAATAGCCATGGTTTATGAAGTATAGTACTTTAGCATATTAAATGCCAACCAGTTATATCTTGGATGTACTTTAACACTATCAAAAATGTGTGCATCCATTGAGTAGGATGGGTTTTAGAAGACCCAATGGTACTGAAAACCAC
Organism: Pelophylax lessonae; assembly: GCF_965119305.1. Taxonomy (NCBI): domain Eukaryota; kingdom Metazoa; phylum Chordata; class Amphibia; order Anura; family Ranidae; genus Pelophylax; species Pelophylax lessonae. The sequence continues at coordinate 110,198,508 of NC_138771.1, forward strand.
TGCCTATTAGTAATAAAATACTGAGATGATTTGCATTATAGATTGTGTATTGCATGAATCAGAAAGCTCAGAATGAAGCAATATGAAGTATGTACCATACTGCTCAGTGTACAGAATGGAGTAGTTTGGAGTATGTAGAGTGCAGTCCAGTATACAGAGAGGAAACACCACAATTTACCCCAATACACTCAACACACCCTACCATGCACCCCTATACACATATACACATCACTTTCTTCACCCTACCTGTGCTTACCTTGTTCACACTGTTGCCATATGGGGTTTAGGCGTAATTTCTTTTGCCGTGTTGTGATGATGAGGAGATTATGTATAAATCTCTATTGTAGAGATTGTAAATATTTATGTAAATATATACAGGTAGGATATATTGAGTTTTGGATTTTACATTTAGTTGAGAGATGATTGTCACTTATATAAAGTGGTGTGACTTCCAGTTGGCACTCAGTTAAAGGAACCGGTTTAACCAGTCCATTTAAAATGCAGGCAACTGCTGTTTACATATAAACAACTACGGATAGTATTACCTGTGATTACATTTTTGGAAGCGAGACTTTGTGGAGCCAGAGCCACTCCGCAGTTATGAATAATGGCCCCCACCAACATAGAGGAGTGGTTAGAACGAGGCGTAACTATGGGAGGGGGAAATGGTCCAATCTGGGAAGAGATACGCCCACAGGAAGTGACAAGCAAGATAGCTGAACCAATGAGAATGGCCCTATACAAGGCTATGGGATATGGGTCTATATTAGGTTCGGTGAGACAGGGTGACTTCCTGTTTTGGCATGGGAAGGCAAGAGCCAGCACTAGAGGTAATTATGGAGTAAGGATTAAGGGTACATTGTATATTTTATTTGTGTCGGTCATAGTGTGTGTATATGAGTATATACTCTATGCATTGTATTTGTTCAGTTAAACTAGGGAAATTATACATTGTGTAGTATGTACAATAGTGATTATTGTTGTAAATTACGTAGGCTGTGCAAACCTTATACGAATAAATAATTGTTGTGTTAAAGTTTTCACACAGTCATAGAACTCTCATTATTAACCCAAATATTGTCTGAGATAAATTAACTCTCATAGATTTTTGGTAACAACACTAAACCCTGTCATGTGAGAGGATGTTATTAGGGCTGCTTCTCACTTCCCCTGATTTATCCTTTATAATAAATATGAAAAGACAGTCCAAGGTTGATTTTTTAAAGGAGTATTTTTTTGTCACTTAGCATGGGCAAGCTGTGTTCACTTCTATCCTGCAACCATGTGTAAGGCTACTGTAAGTTTAAATTCATCTGCTTATCAGTGGGTGCTCAATATGAACACAGGCTCACTTGGCTAAGTGATTCTGTTAGTGCCAGAAGCTAGAGATTGAAGGACAATGCCAGATACAGAGCAATTAATCAACCTTTGGGTCTGACATTTTAGACATTTAAGCAAATAGTGTGGAACTGGGATTTGCATTTAATATCATTAATATCAAAGGCACACTTTGTCCTGTGTATTAAACACAGATAGGATTCCCTTCTCCTTACATTTATTATGAATATATTCACTAATTTGCATCCAGATAAAATATTCTTCCATATCTGGGCATCAGCTTGATGATCGGTGTGCTATTTGCACCTACTGTAAGTTTCTAGATGTATCGCATTGAATTGTTTAAGATTTTTTATATAACACTTAAGGTGATGCCAATCTGTCTCACTGCATAGCATATTCATTAAAATCTATTTGGGTGTCAATTTCTATTACCTTACATAATAGTCTGTAACAGAACAATTTAATTGGAGGACAGATTAAACATTGGGCTGTAGTTAAATCACATATTTTGTTTAACTTGGCAAATGTGATAAGCCTGTTGGCCTTACAACCTTAAAGGGATTGTAAAAAGTAGAAGGTTTTTTTTTCCTAATGCATTCTATGCATTAGGATAAACAACCTTCTGTGTGCAGCAGCCCCCCTAATACTTACCTGAGCCCATCTTTATCCTGCGATGTTGCAGGAGTTTCTCAGCTGCCCTCCTCATTGGCTGAGACAGCAGCGCTGGGCGATTGGTTTCTGCTGCTGTCAATCAAAGTCAGTCAGCCAATCAGGAGAGATGGGGTGGAATCAGGTTGCAGCGCTGTGTCTGAATGGACACAGGGAGCTGTGACTCAGCTTGGGTGCCCCCAAAGTAAGCTGCTTGCTGTGGTGGCACTCAACAGGAGGGAGGGGCCAGGAGCACAGATGAGGGACCCAAGAAGAGGAGGACCTGAGCTGCTCTGTGCAAAACCAACTGCACAGAGCAGGTAAGTATAACATGTTTGTTATTAAAAAAATAAAAAAAATAAAAAAAAAACAAGACTTTACAATCACTTTAACAATTGTGCAGGTTTCTTATGTCTTTTTAAAATGCCTGCATGAGAAATACTAGATGGGAAACTTAGTGGCAACAATAGAGATAAATATATATTTATTTCAATAATATTGTTTAGGAAACAATACTGGTATTACCTATGAAATTTACTGTGTAGTGACCATACCCTGGGCCATTATAACTGCTTAAAAACGTCCAGAGATACCTCCATTAGCCAATCAGATTCTAAGTGCTCCTGTAAAAATGAATTAAATAATTTAATCAGTTACCAAAGTCAAACTACATTTACTAACACTGGTTAGAACTCAGCTTGATCATGAAGTTCAATTTTGTTCACCAATCCTCAGGAAAGACATTGTTGAATTTAAAAGCATTTAGTGAATGTCAACAAAATTAAGAAGAGGGATGGAGGACCTCAGCTATGAGGATCAATTACATAGATTACAGTTAGAAGCACTTGAGGGGGGATATGATTACATTGTACAAATGTAACAATGTAATAATTATAAGCATCATTCATTTTTTTCATGTAAAAACTTGCTGAGTTATCCATAACAACCAAGCCACGGCAAGCTGGGTGATTGCTATGGGTCAACACAGGGAGTTTATCTTTTAACCTCTAAAAATCTGGCCCATCATGTTTAGTTGACTGGTCAAAGTACGCTTTTCACCATTCCATGTTTCACTTTACAGGTTCAGCAAACAAAATGATCAATAAAATATTGTACCTTTGTCATTTGTCTATGGTGTTTCACCATATATATATATATATATATATACAGGGCTTTTTTTCTCAGAGAATAGGTGCTGGAACTCACCTTCCCCGTCCACAACTCCGCCCACAACTCCGCCCACAACGCCACCCCAACTCCGCCCACAGCCCCACCCCCAGTCACGCCTTCCTCAGAGGTAAAAATTATACGGTTGCCAAAAGTGGGTGTGATCGAGGCTTAGAACTGCGTATCGCAGAAGGCGCAAGGTTCAGAAAAGAGAAGCACACAGAGTACAGGACTCAGGAGTATGTATTGTGCAGTACTGAGGAGTGCATATCATACAGGGTGCAGCAGCCATAAACATGTACAGTACAGAACATTAAAAGGTACAGTATGTACCATACAGCACAGCATCAAGGCTATGATCAGGCGCATGTAAGGTACACTGTATGATACACACTCCTAACCACTACCCCTGTATACTGTGCTATACATTCTATAATCATGACCCCAGCTCTCACCTGTTCACAAATCCTCCCCTCCCCCCCAGCTCTCTCACCTGTTCACAAATCATCCCCTCCCCCCCCCCAGCTCTCACCTGTTCACAAATCATCCCCTCCCCCCAGCTCTCTCACCTGTTCACAAATCCTCCCCTCCCCCCAGCTCTCTAACCTGTTCACAAATCCTCCCCTTCCCCTCAGCTCTCTCACCTGTTCACAAATCCTCCCCTCCCCCTCAGCTCTCTCACCTGTTCACAAATCCTCCCCTCCTCCCAGCTCTCTCACCTGTTCACAACTCCCCCCCTCCCCCCAGCTCTCTCACCTGTTCACAACTCCTCCCCTCCCCCCAGCTCTCTCACCTATTCACAGATCCCCCCCCCCAGGCTCTCACCTGTTCACAAACCACCCCCTCCCCCCAGCTCTCACCTGTTTACAAATCATCCCCTCCCCCCAGCTCTCACCTGTTCACAAATCCTCCCCCAGCTCTCACCTGTTCACATATCATCCCCTCCCCCCCCCACACACCCAAAAGGCTTTTTCACCTGGTTACAATAATTCCCTCCCTCACACCCACACCCACACAAAGAGCGCTCTCATCTTTTGACATATTCTCGTCCTCCCCCACAGCTCTCTCACCTCTCTCAGAATGCAGCCGGCACTGCTGACCGCTCTGTTAGCTCTGCCCGGGCTTTTTTTTAAAAGCTAGTGACGTTTCCTGCAGCTCTGCTCCTCTCCACCTATAAGGAATGTAGCAGAGAGCTGGAGGAGGAGTTTCACAGCACTTCAGTGAACTCTGACTCCGTGCTACACAGTGGGGACAGGTGGCGGGCGGAGTAAGAAGCCGCCGCCTCCCCAAGCCCCAAAGACAAAAAAAAAAATGTTACATTTGCAGCGTCCAAACCCGGGACAGTCACATCCCTATTCATGTGCCCTGAATGCAGCGCCGTCACTACCACACAGAAGCTGGTGGAGGAAGTGAGTCACCAGCTTCAGTGTTACATGACAAGTGGAAGAGAACAGGGCTTGCTGCCAAAGGTTCCGGAACGCCGTTCTGGTGCGTTCCAGTAGAAAAAAAGCCATGTATATATATATATATATATATATATATATATATATTGTAACCTGGGGTAGCTCTGAAATGACCGCCAGCCAGTTTGGTGAAAGCAAAACAGTTCATTTATTTGAATCCCAGCAAAACAAAAGCCAGCTTACTTCAGCCAAAGTAAATAAACAGTCCGAATCCTGGTATTGGTAATAAAGCAGCAGGCTCACCACTATTCTTTGGTCCCATACAGGGGTCAGGCTCCTCCAAAGTCAGGGTGCCAGGCAGGAGACACAGGGGGAAAGTTAGCAGCCCATGTCTCAGCTTGTCTGAGAGCTTCCACTCACTACACAGCTTGTGAGTCTCTGTCTCTCTCCCATTCACTTCCTTGACACAGGAGCTGATTTCCCTCTGCTGCCTTCCAAGCCTCCCTCACCTGGGAGTTAACCCCTGAGTACCACAAAAGCTCTGCAACTGACCCCATTAAAGGGACCACAACTCAAATATTGGGGAAATGTCCCTGCCATCCAGGACACATTCCCGGTGTCTTGTACAACATATATATATATATATATATATATATATATATATATATATATATATATATAGTTATATACAGTATATATATCATCATCATTTAGTCCTATGTGGCTGCTGCTCCGGTCCCCACCCATAGCTCCACCCAGCGAGTATTTAGAACTTCCCCCAATGGCTCCATGTAATCATCATGAAGAAGGGGCCAATACGCATTCTCCGAAATGCGTCCCACCTCTTTGACTTTACATCCAGGTACCTGTGTTCTATGCTGGTCCCAGCAGCATGTCTGTCCTTCCTGGTTTCTCCCCTTGCGGCTTCCAAATGTTGGTCAGCTGGGATCCATCTATTAGTGCTGTGATCAAGGATATTCTTGGCAGTTTTTACTACTGGACAACACATGTGTTCTGTAGTAACACACTTTAGTAAGTGCGTTTTTATCTTTTGGGCAATAAATTATTGTGTTTTACTGCACTTATAAACGCCTTTGGATTGTTTATACAACACATTTAATGTTAAATAAACAGTCTTTTTGGAGGGATGGTATTCACAACATTTGACATTCACAAAATTATTAAAAGAAGTATCTGTAAATAACAGAAGTATCTGTAACAACAATCAATATAGAACCACCTACAGGTATCATAATAAAACAGAAATTAACCACTTCTGGACCAGGAAGGTTTTCCTCCTTAATGACCAGGTCATTTTATGCGATACTGCACTGCGTTACTTTAACTGACAATTGTGCAGTCATGCGACGCTGTAGCCAAATAAAATTAATGCCTTTTTTCCACAAATAGAGCTTTCTTTTGGTGGTATTTGATCATCTCTGTGATTTTTATTTTTTGCACTACAAAGAAAAAAAGAGCGACAATTCTGAAAAAAACTATATTTTTTACTTTCTGCTGTAAAACATTCCCAATAAAAACATTTTAAAAATCAAATTTTGTCATCATTTTAGGCCAATTTGTATTCTGCTACATATTTTTGGTAAAACAAAATCCCAAAAAGTGTATATTGATTGGTTTGTGCAAACGTTATCGCGTCTACAAACTAGGTGAAAGATTTATGTCCTTTTTATTTATTTTTTTACTAGTTATGGCGGCGATCAGTGATTTTTAGCAGGACTGCGACATTGCGGCGGACAGATCGGACACCTAACTGACATTTTTTACACTTTTGGAGGGACCAGTGACATTACTACAGCAATCAGTGCTAAAAATATGCACTGTTACTGTACTAATGACACTGGCAGGGAAAGGGTTAACACCAGGAGCTATCAAAGGGTTAAATGTGTCCCCAGGGGGTGCTTTCTAACTGTATGGGGGTTGTATTTACTGAATTAACACAGAGACCTAAATAAGAGGAACACAGGATACCTGTGTTCATTACTGACAGAACAGCGGCCTGCCGTGTTTACAACTGCAGACTGCCATTCTGTCTCCACGGGGAGCGATCGCGGGTGCCCGGTGCCATTGCTGCCGGACCCGCTGATTGGCTCCCCTTGTGGCGAATGGGCTTGTGTGCGCGCCCCCACTAGCGGTCCTGCAAAGCAACGTACAGTTACATTGTTTTGTGGGCCAGAGCCGACCTGCTGCTGTATTTGTACAGTACAAATGTAAAAATGATGTTCAAGTTCATGATAAAAAGAGCATTATATTAAAATTGATACCATAGTTTCTCTTTAAAGATAGTGCAGATGAATATTGTGTTTGCACAGTCTAAGCTTTTTTTACCCTCTTTCTCAGCTGCAAGTTTGAAAAGCAATAGATTTACTACCTTCCTTTACATCTCCGGTATTCCTCAAACTAAAACATCAACATTCAGTAATTTATTAAAGCACCCATAAAGAATTCATCTTTTGTAGAACAGGAAAATTGTAAGCTATATTTCAAGCCTATGTCATAGGAAATGAATAAGAAAGTAACTTTTGTTAGAGAAACAATAGTGTGTGGGGAGAGTCTGCTGCCATCACTGAAGCCACTGGAGTTTTAAATCATCCAAGAAAAAAAAACAATCTGCAAGAAAGCCGGTTATTAAGGAAATAGAACATCAGACAGAAAATTCACTTGTCTGTGTCACTGGCAATGTACTCTCGATGAAGGATGATTGTTATCTGCTCATTCTGGTTGTCCCAAATCTGTCTGCACTTTTCAGAGTGGACTATCCTGGGACTTTTCTAAATTATCCTCTGACCTCAGTAGACATATTCACTTCAAAATCAATATGACAAACTTCTGCCCAAACCTTGGTGTATACTTTTCATCTACCAAAAAGTAGTAATATGGTGACCTTTGCTAGTGTACTTTATGCTGCTCTTAAAAGTAGAAGCAAAGCTAAAACAAAATATTTTTATATATTGTCATTTTGGATGATTCTTGCTATGTCTTCTGATTGGAAACAAAAAAGGATATGGTGCTGTTTTTCCAAAAACACATTCATTAGCCTGTTAAAATCCCTGATCACTATATTGGAATTGAATAGGTCTTTGTTCTTTCTTCAGAGAAAATATATACATTGTTCTATGTAAAGTGCAGCTGAAGTTTACTATTCTCAAATAGAAGTGACATCAGCTATGCTAAGATTAATTAACGTCCATGTAATCTTTAAAATAAAAAAACGTGTGTACATTTTAAGAAAAAGGCATTCCAAATATCTGTCTAGTGCTTCCACTGCATGAATGTAATTAGTGTGGTGGTGTGTTTAATCTGTGCTCTAGCTTGTGTTTCGAAACCCTGTAAGATATAGTGGAATGTACATTTCCTAGTGTAGCACCCTCTAGTGGGTGCTACTAGTGTTAGTACAAGTACATTTTAGTCTGGCCCAGGGATAAATCTAAGTCACTGAATCTCGCTCAGGGTTATTAGAGGCCAGGACTGGCTGACTCATCCTGGCAGCTCTCTAGTGCCTCCCCCTGTTTCTAGAATGTTGAAGAACATTCCGGAAGATAGTGGGTGGAAGCTAGGAGCAGTTGCCTGGAATATTTATGAGCCCTTAGCCAATCCTCAGGTTGGGTGTCTGGCAGGGAACTAAGGAGCCCATAAATAGACATGAGCCATGCCAGCAAGGGGATTTGGGTGGAATCTCGAGAAGCAGTGCTCAGGGAGGCTGTCGGTGGCCCTTGAGGGATCCCTAACTGGGGAGGGGTTTTACCTCGGGCTGGAGCTTGGGAGACTGGCCTGGAAGGATTCCACCATTGGAGGAAGTTGGAGGGATCCTAATCGTCAAGTCAACAGAAAGAGCAAGGAGAGACAGTGAGTAGGTTCAGCACTGTGCAGGGACAGACAAGGGGATAAACTGCCAGCTGTAGCAGGCCTCTCTTGAAGACAGTGGTGAGCTAAGTCTTCATCCAACCTTGCCCTGGGGAATCTTCATGTGTGTGTCAGTCAGAAGGACTGGGAAGAGAAGCAGCCAGGTTGGCTGGCATTTTCTGCAGGCAGGAGAACTGGGATCAGTGTCTACAGGATGGCAGGAGTTGGTACAAGAATGCTGTTCACTCCGTATTTGTTACTTCACTATGGGACTGAGAGTTCCTAGTCTGTAATGGACTGTTGCTGAGCTAACAAAAATACTGTTAGCTCCTCCAGAAGTGATCCAGCAGAAGCTGTAAGAATGGAACCATGTTTGTGCAGAAGGAAGGAAGAAGAATCTGTAAATAGAGAGGAAGTTGTCCCTGGCTCTGTTTAATGGACATTTTCAAGTTGGGCATCCCATAATCCCTACTTCATCCAATGTATCATCCCCTTAATAAAACAACAGAAAAGCAAGCCAAAGGACTGATTTCTGTGTCTGGATGCAAGAAGGAAATGCTGTGTGACTGGCTGTGCAGCAGTGGGTTAAGCTGACTTTGGAACTTCTAGGGGGGTAGTGCTACACTAGCATTATTTGCTGTTACCTCATAGTGGATCATTTCATGTTGGCATGTGCTGTACTGATGGGCTTCACGTAGAGCAGAATGGACCACTTATGTATTTGTACATGTTAATCATATCTCCCTTAATCTTATCTTTTCAAGTTCAGCTAATCTTTCCTCTCCGCTGAGTTCCTCCATGACTCTTATCAGCTTGGTTGCCCTTCTCTGCACATTCTCCAGTTCCCCGATATCCTTTTTAAGAACTCGTGCCCAAAACTTAACTTGATATTCCAGGTGAGGTCTTACTAATGATTTGTACAGGGGCAAAATTATGTCTCTCTCTCTGCAGCCCATACCCCTTTTAATACAAGAAAGGACTTTGCTTGCTTTGAAAACTGCAACTTGGCTTTGAGTGCTATTGTTTAGCCTATGATCTACCAGAACACGCAGATCCTTTTCTGCCATTGCCTCCCCTAGCTGCTCTCTTCCTAGTATATAAGATGCATGCATATTCTTACCCCCCGTACAAAATTTTACCTTTATCAACAATCAACATTAAACCTCATTTTACACACAGTTGCCCAATAAAACAGTGCATTGAGGCTGGCTAGTAAATTGGAGACATCCTGTAAGGATGTTTTTCCACTAGATATTTTGGTATCATCTGCAAACACTGAAATAGGTTATACAATAATTGTTGCATTAACCCAAAACCAGTAAATGAGGTGCTGTGGTAATAAAAACCACCATCTAGTGGATCAATATATCTTAGGATCAAGTCAAATGATTAAAAATAAAAAGAGGCAGTATGGAAAGAAACCATACAGAAGAAGGGACCTAAATGATCCAGGTAGTATAACTAGAAAATTATTTTATTTGATTAAGTTGAATTCATGAAACAAATAATATTACATAAGAAAAAAGGACTACCTCCACCAATCACCATATAAAAATTACAAGGTTGTCATGATATAAAAACAAAGACTCCAAACTCATGACAGTTAAACCTCAATGATAGACAGCTTAGTCAGATCTCGGTTGTCTGTGCTCGGTTACAATTACCTCTGCTAGTGAGCAATGTGCTCCATGCGCATCCCTTTATACTTGCATTTTTGCACATTGCTCACTAGCAGAGGTAATTGTTACCGAACAGAGACAACAGAGATAAGCTATCTATCATTGAGGTTTGACTGTCATGAGTCCAGACTCTTTGTTTTAATATTGTGACAACGTTTCCATTTTTAGATGGTGATTGGTGGAGGTAGTGCTTTTTCTCCTTTGTATATACTGAGCTGAAGAAGGTATTTAATCAATTTGCCTTCTCTTTGTCCCCAAACACCCACTTCAGATTATTTTGTGGAGGGCCTACATGCTTAGACCTGATCTTTTTACTAATAACTAGGGTTGAGCGGACACCTAGATGTCCGTGTTCGACGGGTTCGGCCGAACTTTAAAAAAAAGTCCGGGTCCGTGTCCCGGACTTTTACCGAACTTTTCCCGGACACCGAACCCCATTGAAGTCAATGGGGACCCGAACTTTAAGGCACTAAAATGGCTCTAAAACACCAAAGGAAAGGGCTAGAGTGCTGCAAATGGCAGCAAAACGTAATTAAGAGCATGGCAAGTGCTCTGCAAACAAATGTGGATAGGGAAATAACTTAAAACAACAAAAAAAAACAGAAAAATAAAACAATGTTCTTCTTCATCTCTGAAGGACGAGGCCCATATGGAGTAGGAGGGAGGTTGAGGTGGTGGTGGATGTGGCGGTGACATAGGCGTGCGCACAGGGTGTGCTGGGTGTGCCTGGGCACACCCTAATCACCTAGGGCACATAGCATTGCCAGTGAGGAGATGGGAAAGATCTCCCTGGGACCTGCTCTGCTCTATTTCTCCTTGCCTACAGGTACATGGCCCCGATACATTACTCTCCCTGCTGGCAAACACATGCATGTGTATTTCAACTTTGGGGTGCACACCTTAATGCAATAGGCTGCGCACACCTATGGGCGGTGTAGGTGGAAGCGGCGGTGGAGGAGGACCAGGGCCGGATTAACAGCATCATGGGCTTGGTGCTGAGGATTTTGAAGGGCCTTAGGGCCGTGCCTTGCCATGCACCCAGAGGAGGAAGGGTGCAGCCATGCATGCCTAATTCAACATGGGATGCTGTCTCTGAAGCCCATAAACACATCCATGCATCGCCAACTGTCCCTCCTTGTCCGGCCTTCACGCTGTGTGGGGAGGTTCTGAGGGTGCTGCCTGGGGAAGCGAGCATAGAAGCCAGACTTCTGTGTTTACAAGTGACAGAAGAGCGGTAACAGTGAATATGGCCAACCCGGGGCCTATATAAAAAGGTAGGGGCCTGGAGCTGCAGCTCCAATAGACCCTACATTAATCTGGCCCTGAGGAGGAGGACGAGGTAGCCAACACTGCTTCTTTTCACAAATTTTAAATGAGGGTACACCCCAAAAGAGTGAGAAAGAGCAAAAATGGAACAATGGGTGGGTAAGGTCGGTATCCATTGCTATTCTGCATAAGGTACGGAAAAGTCCCGTGGGATCCATGCCTGGTTCATTTTAATGAACGTGAGCTTGTCCACATTGTCTCTGGACAGGCGGCTGCGCTTGTCTGTTATAACGCCCCCAGCCGTGCTAAATACCCGTTCAGATAATACACTGGCTGCAGGGCACGCCAGCACCTCCAAGGCGTAAAGGGCAAGCTCAGGCCATGTGCCCAATTTGGAGACCCAGAAGTTGAAGGGGGCAGACCCGTCATTCACTACATGTAGGCGTGTGCACACATACTGCTCCACCATGTTGGTAAAATGCTGCCTCCTGCTAAGACGTTCCATCTGAGCTGCTGGTGCTGCTGTTTGTTGTGGCGTGCTGACAAAGCTTTTCCACATTTCGGCCATGCTAACCCTGCCTTCTGAGGTGCTGGCGGTGCCCTGGTTGCGTTGGCGACCTCCTCCTCCTCCTCCTCTGCCTTGTGCTTCCACTGTGGCCCCGCTGTCAGATGGGAATGCCAGCAGCATGGCGTCTACCAGCGTGCGCTTGTACTCGCGCATCTTGCGATCGCGCTCCAGTGAGTGAATTAAGGACGGTACGTTGTCCTTGTAACGGGGATCCAGCAGCGTGGCCACCCAGTAATCAGCACAAGTTAGAATGTGGGCAACTCGGCGGTCGTTGTGGAGACACTGCAGCATGTAATCGCTCATGTGTGCCAGGCTGCCCAGAGGCGACGAAAGGCTGTCCTCTGTGGGAGGTGTATCGTCCGTGTCCTCTGTATCCCCCCAGCCACGCACCAGTGATGGCCATGAGCTGGCCTGGGTGCCACCCTGCTGTGAACATGGTTCCATCTCCTCCTCCAGCTCCTCCTCCTCCTCATCCTCCTCATCCTCCAGAACTGTGCCCCTGCTGGACAATTGCGTCCCTGGCGTTTGCGTGTGCAGGAACCCACCCTCGGAGCCCCTTGCGAATGACTGCCCTGAAAGCCTTGGAAATGTTACCTCTTCATCCTCCTCCTCCTCCTCATCCTGTGCCACATCCTCTTCCATCATCGCCCGAATTGTTTTTTCAAGGAGGCATAGAAGTGGGATAGTTAAGCTGAGAACGGCGTCATTGCCACTGGCCATGTTGGTGGAGTACTCAAAACAGCGCAACAAGGCACACAGGTCTCGCATGGAGGCCCAGTTATTGGTGGTGAAGTGGTGCTGTTCCGCAGAGCGACTCACGCGTGCGTGCTGCAGCTGAAACTCCACTATGGCCTGCTGCTGCTCGCACAGTCTTTCCAGCATGTGCAAGGTGGAGTTCCACCTTGTGGGCACGTCACATATGAGGCGGTGAGCGGGAAGGCCGAAGTTACGCTGCAGCGCTGCCAGGCGAGCAGCAGCAGGGTGAGAACGCCGAAAGTGCGCACAAACGGCCCGCACTTTCTGCAGCAGCTCTGACATATCGGGGTAGTTTTTAAGGAACCTCTGCACCACCAAATTCAGCACATGCGCCAGGCAAGGGATGTGCGTCAAACCGGCTAGGCCCAGAGCTGCTATGAGATTTCGCCCGTTATCGCACACCACCAGGCCGGGCTTGAGGCTCGCTGGCAGCAACCACTCATTTGTCTGCTGTTCCATGCTCCTCCACAACTCCTGCGCGGTGTGTGGTTTGTCCCCCAAACAGGCAAGTTGTAAAACTGCCTGCTGTCGTTTACCCCTGGCCGTGCTGAAGTTGGTGGTGAAGGTGTTACGCTGTCCGGATGAGGAGGCGGTAGAGGATGAGGAAGCGGAGTAGGAGGAGTTAGGAACAGGAGGCAAACTGAAGCGCCCTGCAATCCTCGGTGGTGGAAGGACATGCGCCAAATTGCTATCCGCCTCAGGTCCATCCGCCACTGCATTTACCCAGTGTGCCGTTAGGGAGATATAACGCCCCTGACCGTGCTTACTGGTCCACGTATCGGTAGTTAGGTGGACCTTGGCACAGATGGCGTTGCGCAGTGCACACCTGATTTTTTCCCCCACTTGGTTGTGCAGGGAAGGGATGGCTTGCCTGGAAAAGTAGTGGCGGCTGGGCACGACGTACTGTGGGACAGCCACCGACATAAGGTTTTTAAAACTGTGCGTCTCCACCAGACGGAATGACAGCATTTCAAAGGCCAATAATTTTGAAATGCTGGCATTCAGGGCCAGGGATCGCGGGTGGGTAGGGGGGTACTTCCTCTTCCTCTCAAGTGTTTGGGAGATGGAAAGCTGAACGCTTCCACGGGACATTGTGGAGATGGTTGTTGGTGACCCAGGTGGTGGTGTTGCTGACAGATCGTCTGTTTGCGGGGTGGCAGGTGCCGGTATCACTACAGATGTGGCTGGAGCGGCCGAGACTGCAGCAGAAGAGGAAGCAGGATGAGCCAGAGACGTTTCTTGGTTTTGAAGGTGTGTACTCCACTGCAGCTCGTGCTTTGCACTTAGATGCCTGATCATGCAGGTTGTGCTCAGGTTGAGAAGGTTCATGCCTCGCTTCAAGCTCTGATTGCACAGGGTGCAAACCACTCGTGTCCTGTCATCAGCACATTTTCTAAAGAACTTCCACGCTAGAGAACTCCTTTGAGCTGACTTTGGTGCGCTCGTTCCCTTGCTGCGTTGGGCAGTAGCGGGCGTAGTGTCTAGGGCACGGCCGCTCCGCTTCTGCACCCTGCTCCCTCTTCTGCTGTGCTGGTGGCTCTGTGCGACCACCGCCTCTTCCTCCAAACTACTCAGTTCACCTGCATGACGTTCATTCCATGTGGGGTCGAGGACCTCATCGTCCTCCACATCATCTTCCACCCAGTCTTCACCCCTGCCCTCCTTGTCGGTCTCCACAATGCTGAACGCCGCAGCAGTTGGCACCTGCGTTTCGTCATCATCGGAGACGTGCTGCGATGATCCTTGCATGTACTCATCTTGAGGAATAAGTGGTTGGGCATCGCTGCACTCAATCTCTTCCACTTCTGGGGCAGGGCTAGGTGGATGGCCCTGGGAAACCCTGCTGACAGAGTCCTCAAAAAGAATAAGAGACTGCTGTATGGCTTGGGGCTCAGACTGCTGGCCTGATTTGCAAGGGGGTGAGGTGAAAGACGGTTGGACATTGGCTGCAGGTGCCAACTCTGACCTTTCTGCAGTAGACTGGGTGGGAGACAATGTGAAGGAACTGGAGGCACTGTCAGCAGCAAACCAATCTACTATCGCCTCAACTTGTTCTGGCCTCATCACTTCTAGGGGCGTTTGATGCCCTACCAAATACTGATGCAGGTTCTGTCGCCTACTCACACTTGAGGAAGGTGTTTCACTTGTGCGTGTAGCTGGCACAGATCGACCTTGCAACAGGAGCTCTACCAGCAGCACCACGACCCAGGCCACGGCCCTTATTTGACGGTCTCCTCATATTTCTGTAATTTAAGATCTTGCCCTAGAAAGGTTTTTATTGAATAGCGGAATAGAAAATATGATCCAAAAAAAGTGTATGTATATCACACGTACACAACCACACTAGGCCCCAATTACTATTGTTTGTACCCCTAAAAGGCTAGATGAGGAGTAGGGGGAGTATGGAACAGGCAGCACCCTCAAACCTTCAGAAGTATGAGATGAACCCCAACAACTTGGAAAGGTGGATCTCTCTCACACGTACCGACACAGACTATCCCGCAATTCAATTGATCCTCAAAGGTTTTTATTGAATAGCGGAATAGGAAATATGATCAAAAAAAGTGTATGTATCTCGCACGTACACAACCACACTAGGCCCCAATTACTATTGTTTGTACCCCTAAAAGGCTAGATGAGGAGTAGGGGGGGTATGGAACAGGCAGCACCCTCAAACCTTCAGAAGTATGAGATGAACCCCAACAACTTGGAAAGGTGGATCTCTCTCACACGTACCGACACAGACTATCCCGCAATTCAATTGATCCCCAAAGGTTTTTATTGAATAGCGGAATAGGAAATATGATCAAAAAAAGTGTATGTATCTCACACGTACAGAAACACACTAGGCCCCAATTACTATTGTTTGTACACCTAAAAGGATGGATGAGGAGGAGGAGGAGTATGGAACAGGCAGCACCCTCAAAGCTTCAGAAGTATGAGATGAACCCCAAAAACTTGGAAAGGTGGATCTCACACGTACCGACACAGACTATTCCGCAATTTAATTGATCCCCAAAGGTTTTTATTGAATAGCGGAATAGGAAATATGATCAAAAAATGTGTATGTATCTCACACGTACAGAAGCACACTAGGCCCCAATTACTATTGTTTGTACACCTAAAAGGATGGATGAGGAGGAGGAGGAGTATGGAACAGGCAGCACCCTCAAAGCTTCAGAAGTATGAGATGAACCCCAAAAACTTGGAAAGGTGGATCTCACACGTACCGACACAGACTATCCCGCAATTTAATTGATCCCCAAAGGTTTTTATTGAATAGCGGAATAGGAAATATGATCAAAAAATGTGTATGTATCTCACACGTACAGAAGCACACTAGGCCCCAATTACTATTGTTTGTACACCTAAAAGGATGGATGAGGAGGAGGAGGAGTATGGAACAGCCAGCACCCTCAAAGCTTCAGAAGTATGAGATGAACCCCAAAAACTTGGAAAGGTGGATCTCACACGTACCGACACAGACTATCCCGCAATTTAATTGATCCCCAAAGGTTTTTATTGAATAGCGGAATAGGAAATATGATCAAAAAATGTGTATGTATCTCACACGTACAGAAGCACACTAGGCCCCAATTACTATTGTTTGTACACCTAAAAGGATGGATGAGGAGGAGGAGGAGTATGGAACAGGCAGCACCCTCAAAGCTTCAGAAGTATGAGATGAACCCCAAAAACTTGGAAAGGTGGATCTCACACGTACCGACACAGACTATCCCGCAATTTAATTGATCCCCAAAGGTTTTTATTGAATAGCGGAATAGGAAATATGATCAAAAAAAGTGTATGTATCTCGCACGTACAGAAACACACTAGGCCCCAATTACTATTGTTTGTACACCTAAAAGGATGGATGAGGAGGAGGAGGAGTATGGAACAGGCAGCACCCTCAAAGCTTCAGAAGTATGAGATGAACCCCAAAAACTTGGAAAGGTGGATCTCACACGTACCGACACAGACTATTCCGCAATTTAATTGATCCCCAAAGGTTTTTATTGAATAGCGGAATAGGAAATATGATCAAAAAAAGTGTATGTATCTCGCACGTACACAACCACACTAGGCCCCAATTACTATTGTTTGTACCCCTAAAAGGCTAGATGAGGAGTAGGGGGGGTATGGAACAGGCAGCACCCTCAAACCTTCAGAAGTATGAGATGAACCCCAACAACTTGGAAAGGTGGATCTCTCTCACACGTACCGACACAGACTATCCCGCAATTCAATTGATCCTCAAAGGTTTTTATTGAATAGCGGAATAGGAAATATGATCAAAAAAAGTGTATGTATCTCGCACGTACACAACCACACTAGGCCCCAATTACTATTGTTTGTACCCCTAAAAGGCTAGATGAGGAGTAGGGGGAGTATGGAACAGGCAGCACCCTCAAACCTTCAGAAGTATGAGATGAACCCCAACAACTTGGAAAGGTGGATCTCTCTCACACGTACCAACACAGACTATCCCCCAATTTAACTGATCCCCAAAGGTTTTTGATTAAATAGCGGAATAGAAAATATGATCCCAAAAAAGTGTATGTATATCACACGTACACAACCACACTAGGCCCCAATTACTATTGTTTGTACCCCTAAAAGGCTAGGAGTAGGGGGGAGTATGGAACAGGCAGCACCCTCAAACCTTCAGAAGTATGAGATGAACCCCAACAACTTGGAAAGGTGGATCTCTCTCACACGTACCAACACAGACTATCCCCCAATTTAACTGATCCCCAAAGGTTTTTGATTAAATAGCGGAATAGAAAATATGATCCCAAAAAAGTGTATGTATATCACACGTACACAACCACACTAGGCCCCAATTACTATTGTTTGTACCCCTAAAAGGCTAGGAGTAGGGGGAGTATGGAACAGGCAGCACCCTCAAACCTTCAGAAGTATGAGATGAACCCCAACAACTTGGAAAGGTGGATCTCTCTCACACGTACCAACACAGACTATCCCCCAATTTAACTGATCCCCAGAGGTTTTTGATTAAATAGCGGAATAGAAAATATGATCCCAAAAAAGTGTATGTATATCACACGTACACAACCACACTAGGCCCCAATTACTATTGTTTGTACCCCTAAAAGGCTAGGAGTAGGGGGGAGTATGGAACAGGCAGCACCCTCAAACCTTCAGAAGTATGAGATGAACCCCAACAACTTGGAAAGGTGGATCTCTCTCACACGTACCAACACAGACTATCCCCCAATTTAACTGATCCCCAGAGGTTTTTGATTAAATAGCGGAATAGAAAATATGATCCCAAAAAAGTGTATGTATATCACACGTACACAACCACACTAGGCCCCAATTACTATTGTTTGTACCCCTAAAAGGCTAGGAGTAGGGGGAGTATGGAACAGGCAGCACCCTCAAACCTTCAGAAGTATGAGATGAACCCCAACAACTTGGAAAGGTGGATCTCTCTCACACGTACCAACACAGACTATCCCCCAATTTAACTGATCCCCAAAGGTTTTTGATTAAATAGCGGAATAGAAAATATGATCCCAAAAAAGTGTATGTATATCACACGTACACAACCACACTAGGCCCCAATTACTATTGTTTGTACCCCTAAAAGGCTAGGAGTAGGGGGGAGTATGGAACAGGCAGCACCCTCAAACCTTCAGAAGTATGAGATGAACCCCAACAACTTGGAAAGGTGGATCTCTCTCACACGTACCAACACAGACTATCCCCCAATTTAACTGATCCCCAGAGGTTTTTGATTAAA
Source organism: Pelophylax lessonae (assembly GCF_965119305.1). Taxonomy (NCBI): domain Eukaryota; kingdom Metazoa; phylum Chordata; class Amphibia; order Anura; family Ranidae; genus Pelophylax; species Pelophylax lessonae. Next base: position 110,216,964 of record NC_138771.1, read on the forward strand.
TAGCGGAATAGAAAATATGATCCCAAAAAAGTGTATGTATATCACACGTACACAACCACACTAGGCCCCAATTACTATTGTTTGTACCCCTAAAAGGCTAGGAGTAGGGGGAGTATGGAACAGGCAGCACCCTCAAACCTTCAGAAGTATGAGATGAACCCCAACAACTTGGAAAGGTGGATCTCTCTCACACGTACCAACACAGACTATCCCCCAATTTAACTGATCCCCAGAGGTTTTTGATTAAATAGCGGAATAGAAAATATGATCCCAAAAAAGTGTATGTATATCACACGTACACAACCACACTAGGCCCCAATTACTATTGTTTGTACCCCTAAAAGGCTAGGAGTAGGGGGAGTATGGAACAGGCAGCACCCTCAAACCTTCAGAAGTATGAGATGAACCCCAACAACTTGGAAAGGTGGATCTCTCTCACACGTAACCAACACAGACTATCCCCCAATTTAACTGATCCCCAGAGGTTTTTGATTAAATAGCGGAATAGAAAATATGATCCCAAAAAAGTGTATGTATATCACACGTACACAACCACACTAGGCCCCAATTACTATTGTTTGTACCCCTAAAAGGCTAGGAGTAGGGGGAGTATGGAACAGGCAGCACCCTCAAACCTTCAGAAGTATGAGATGAACCCCAACAACTTGGAAAGGTGGATCTCTCTCACACGTACCAACACAGACTATCCCCCAATTTAACTGATCCCCAGAGGTTTTTGATTAAATAGCGGAATAGAAAATATGATCCCAAAAAAGTGTATGTATATCACACGTACACAACCACACTAGGCCCCAATTACTATTGTTTGTACCCCTAAAAGGCTAGGAGTAGGGGGGAGTATGGAACAGGCAGCACCCTCAAACCTTCAGAAGTATGAGATGAACCCCAACAACTTGGAAAGGTGGATCTCTCTCACACGTACCAACACAGACTATCCCCCAATTTAACTGATCCCCAGAGGTTTTTGATTAAATAGCGGAATAGAAAATATGATCCCAAAAAAGTGTATGTATATCACACGTACACAACCACACTAGGCCCCAATTACTATTGTTTGTACCCCTAAAAGGCTAGGAGTAGGGGGGAGTATGGAACAGGCAGCACCCTCAAACCTTCAGAAGTATGAGATGAACCCCAACAACTTGGAAAGGTGGATCTCTCTCACACGTACCAACACAGACTATCCCCCAATTTAACTGATCCCCAGAGGTTTTTGATTAAATAGCGGAATAGAAAATATGATCCCAAAAAAGTGTATGTATATCACACTTACACAACCACACTAGGCCCCAATTACTATTGTTTGTACCCCTAAAAGGCTAGGAGTAGGGGGGAGTATGGAACAGGCAGCACCCTCAAACCTTCAGAAGTATGAGATGAACCCCAACAACTTGGAAAGGTGGATCTCTCTCACACGTACCAACACAGACTATCCCCCAATTTAACTGATCCCCAGAGGTTTTTGATTAAATAGCGGAATAGAAAATATGATCCCAAAAAAGTGTATGTATATCACACGTACACAACCACACTAGGCCCCAATTACTATTGTTTGTACCCCTAAAAGGCTAGGAGTAGGGGGGAGTATGGAACAGGCAGCACCCTCAAACCTTCAGAAGTATGAGATGAACCCCAACAACTTGGAAAGGTGGATCTCTCTCACACGTACCAACACAGACTATCCCCCAATTTAACTGATCCCCAGAGGTTTTTGATTAAATAGCGGAATAGAAAATATGATCCCAAAAAAGTGTATGTATATCACACGTACACAACCACACTAGGCCCCAATTACTATTGTTTGTACCCCTAAAAGGCTAGGAGTAGGGGGGAGTATGGAACAGGCAGCACCCTCAAACCTTCAGAAGTATGAGATGAACCCCAACAACTTGGAAAGGTGGATCTCTCTCACACGTACCAACACAGACTATCCCCCAATTTAACTGATCCCCAGAGGTTTTTGATTAAATAGTGGAATAGAAAATATGATCCCAAAAAAGTGTATGTATATCACACGTACACAACCACACTAGGCCCCAATTACTATTGTTTGTACCCCTAAAAGGCTAGGAGTAGGGGGAGTATGGAACAGGCAGCACCCTCAAACCTTCAGAAGTATGAGATGAACCCCAACAACTTGGAAAGGTGGATCTCTCTCACACGTACCAACACAGACTATCCCCCAATTTAACTGATCCCCAGAGGTTTTTGATTAAATAGCGGAATAGAAAATATGATCCCAAAAAAGTGTATGTATATCACACGTACACAACCACACTAGGCCCCAATTACTATTGTTTGTACCCCTAAAAGGCTAGGAGTAGGGGGAGTATGGAACAGGCAGCACCCTCAAACCTTCAGAAGTATGAGATGAACCCCAACAACTTGGAAAGGTGGATCTCTCTCACACGTACCAACACAGACTATCCCCCAATTTAACTGATCCCCAGAGGTTTTTGATTAAATAGCGGAATAGAAAATATGATCCCAAAAAAGTGTATGTATATCACACGTACACAACCACACTAGGCCCCAATTACTATTGTTTGTACCCCTAAAAGGCTAGGAGTAGGGGGGAGTATGGAACAGGCAGCACCCTCAAACCTTCAGAAGTATGAGATGAACCCCAACAACTTGGAAAGGTGGATCTCTCTCACACGTACCAACACAGACTATCCCCCAATTTAACTGATCCCCAAAGGTTTTTGATTAAATAGCGGAATAGAAAATATGATCCCAAAAAAGTGTATGTATATCACACGTACACAACCACACTAGGCCCCAATTACTATTGTTTGTACCCCTAAAAGGCTAGATGAGGAGTAGGGGGAGTATGGAACAGGCAGCACCCTCAAACCTTCAGTATGAGATTGTGTTCACTGTACCCCACAAAGATTGAGTTCACTGCACCCCACAATGATTGTGTTCACTGCACCCCACAAAGATTGTGTTCACTGCACCTCACAAAGATTGTGTTCACTGTACCCCCCAAAGATTGTGTTCACTGCACCCCACAAAGATTCTGTTCACTGTACCCCACAAAGATTGTGTTCACTGCACCCCAAAAAGATTGTGTTCACTGCACCCCAAAAAGGATGTTGTTCACTGCACCCCAAAAAGGATGTTGTTCACTCCACCCCAAAAAGATTGTGTTCACTGCACCCCACAAAGATTGTGTTCACTGCACCCCAAAAAGATTGTGTTCACTGCACCCCAAAAATGATTTTGTTCACTGCACCCCAAAAAGGATTTTGTTCACTGCACCCCAAAAAGGATGTTGTTCACTCCACCCCAAAAAGATTGTGTTCACTGCACCCCAAAAAGATTGTGTTCACTGCACCCCACAAAGGATTTTGTTCACTGCACCCCAAAAAGATTGTGTTCACTGCACCCCAAAAAGGATGTTGTTCACTGCACCCCAAAAAGGATTTTGTTCACTGCACCCCAAAAAGATTGTGTTCACTGCACCCCACAAAGGATTTTGTTCACTGCACCCCACAAAGATTGTGTTCACTGCACACCAAAAAGGATTGTGTTCACTGCACCCCAAAAAGATTTTGTTCACTGCACCCCAAAAAGATTGTGTTCACTGCAGCCCAAAAAGATTGTGTTCACTGCAGCCCAAAAAGATTGTGTTCACTGCAGCCCAAAAAGATTGTGTTCACTGCAGCCCAAAAAGATTGTGTTCACTGCAGCCCAAAAAGATTGTGTTCACTGCAGCTCACACACAGAAAAATGGATGTGGATCACTGACACCTGCCTATCTCCAATCCCACACCACACAGCAATATCGATTGTAGTTTGTAGAACACAGTTTCCCTAAAATTCAGCAGACTCTGTCCCTAACAGGATTGAGAAGAGATCGTAGATCAGGATTGAGTGCAGATTCACCCCACCCCCCACACAGCAATATCGATTGTAGTTTGTAGAACACAGTTTCCCTAAAATTCAGCAGACTCTGTCCCTAACAGGATTGAGAAGAGATCGTAGATCAGGATTGAGTGCAGATTCACCCCACCCCCCACACAGCAATATCGATTGTAGTTTGTAGAACACAGTTTCCCTAAAATTCAGCAGACTCTGTCCCTAACAGGATTGAGAAGAGATCGTAGATCAGGATTGAGTGCAGATTCACCCCACCCCCCACACAGCAATATCGATTGTAGTTTGTAGAAGACACTGACCCTATATAATTCAGCAGACTCTATCCCTAAAATGCCTACAACTCGCCCTGCCTAAACACTCCGACCTGTCCCTCAATTCTATCCGGACACAAATGGTTTTTTCCTGCCTATCTTTCCCTAATCAGCAGCCAGCACGTTGATGTGTGCTCTGTCCCTGAATCTAAGCAGCATAATGACGCCGCTGCGGCTGCCTCGAACTTATAAAGACTTGGTCACATGCTTCAGACGGCCAATCACAGCTACTGAGACATTTGCAGGCATGGCTGGGATGGCTTAAGGCACACCAGTTAAACGATTGTTGATTGGCTGTTGAAAGCCCGCCATGAAAAGAGCGCCAAAGCATGCAAAACCCGGAAATAAAACGACCGAACACGGATTTTTACCCGAACATACAGTAAAGTGTCCGTGTCCGTGTTCGGGTACAAAAAATCCAATTATTCGGTACGAACACGAATAATACAGTCCGTGTTCGCTCAACACTACTAATAACATATTTGAAGAATTTTTTGGGGGTTTGTCCAACTATCTTTTGCAATCTGTTTTGAATTTTTGCAGCCTTGATTTCCTTTTTTACATATTCTGTTATATTCTTTGTAAAATGTAAATGATGATAGTGTTTTTTCACATTTTTTAATTGCTTAAAAGCTCTTTTCCTAATATTTTTTTTGGAAGTGAGCCACATAGGTTTTATTTTTAGCTTTTTTTTTTTAAAGAAACTTTATTAAAACATCTGCTAGGATACAAAAGGTTGCAGAGATTACAATGACACAACACGTTTTACATTTTACAGGTCAGAAGCCGAGCACAACACAGAGACTCGTGACCGACCTAAATGATACTGCAGACAGAGAAAGTTACTCAATGACTTAACCATAAACGTACTAGAACCCTAGTTGGATGGATCTATGGCACGTAGATAACTCTTAAACTGCGGGATGCATATCTGCAATAGAGCAATTGGGGAACGAAAAAAAGAACTGGGGGGGGGGGGGAAAGAAGGGGGAGGGGGAGTAGGTCAAAAGCATCTATACCATAACATTATCATACTACCCTGAAATGTTATACATGAAGTTAACCACAGACGAGGTACTGGCCACCTCTTTAGGTAGTGAATCCAGAAAGTCCTGCCAGGTGTCCGAGAAGCGGGTTGCTGAGGAGGGGAGGTTGAAATCCGTATTGAGCTGGTCTTTGACCATGAGACTCAAGAGGTCACGGTGGACTTGCGTTACAGAAGGGCCCACCGCGGCGATCCAATTGGCGAGTATGACTCTCCGGGCTATCAACAAACAAATGAGCACCCATCTCCGCGGGTGTGGGGGTGGACGGTTAGTCCATACCTGAAGCTGTTTGTCCCAGTGTCCGAATATGAGAAGGAGGGGGTCCTTCGGCAGTTGTAACAGCGTTACCCGTTTGATGAATGCTAACACCTGATCCCAGAAAGTAGCTATGATAGAGCACGACCATAACCTGTGATGGAGGTTTGGGCGGGTGGTTTTGCATTGAGGGCAGAGGCCCGTGAGGGGATCATTTGCTTTAGATGTAAACGGGATATACGCCCTATGAAGAATTTTCAACTGCGTTTCTCTCCAAGTCTCGTTAGGAGTCAAGCGTAACGTGCGATTATACCCCTGGAATATCTTAGTGACAATGTCCTCCAGTGTGAAGTCCTTGGCCCAGTTTGCCGCTGAGGAGCCAGCGAAATGATAGGATGTTCGTTTTTGAAAGGGTTTGTAGATGTCGGAGATGCTATAAGTCCCTGAGTCGAAAAGAGGGTCCAATAACGGGTCCACAAGTCCAGCGTTTGCAGAGGCACCTGAGGAGCGAAGGAAGCTTAGGCACTGCAGGATTGGAAAAACATGAGAGGCAGGCAAATTATAGGTATCCAAGATGTCACGTACAACCCGAGGTTTTCCCGTGGCGGGGTCACAGAGGTCTGAGAATTTCAATAGGCCTGACCTTTGCCACACATTGAAGTATTCCGAGTGCAGGCCTGGTATAAAGGCCGGGTTGTCCTTTATGGGCAAATATTTGGACATAGATGAAGGGAGTTTCAGACGTTTCCTAGATTCTCTCCATGCGATCACCGTATCTCGCAAGAGGATGTTATGCTGCAACTTTGGGGGCATAGTTTTCCATTTAGCATGCAACAATGCAACCAGTGAGTAGGGGGCAGACATGTGCGTTTCCAAGACATAGTTGGAGTAATGGGAGGAGCCGGAGAGCCAGTCCAGAGATACTCGGAGGAGACAAGACAGATTGTATAACCTGATATCGGGGAGGCCAATACCCCCCTCGCTCCTGGGCAGACATAATTTTTTGAAAGAAATGCGAGGCCGCTTACCGCGCCATATAAAATTAGAGATAGCTCGATTCAGCAGTTTAATGTCGTTGTGTTTAAGCAATAACGGGAGCGTTTGCAGAGGGTATAACAACCGTGCAAAGCTAACCATCTTTACAAGGTGGCATCTCCCCAGGAGCGAGAGAGGCAGATCCATCCAAACATCTAACTCACGAGAGATCCTCTGAAATAGCGGGGGATAGTTTAAGGTATAGATGGAAGAAGGGAGCCTACCTATCCTGATTCCTAAGTACGTGATGTGTGAAGTAGCTATAGTGAAGGGAGAGGAGGCTGCCCAGGTGGGCTTGGACGTGTTACCTAATGGGAGGATTTCACTTTTAGCATAGTTTATCCGCAAACCGGAGCACAGTTTAAATTTATCGAAGATGGAGATAATGGTGCGCATATCAGCTGAGGGGTTACTAGTAAAAATCAGAACGTCATCTGCAAACAATGATATGCGTAATTCCCTAGAGCCAAGTGGAATACCGTGGAGTGGCGCTTTTTCTAGTAAGAATCTGGATAAAGGCTCCAGAGCCAAATTGAAGAGCAACGGAGACAAGGGGCAGCCCTGTCTCGTGCCCTTAAACAGGCGGAACTCGTCGGTGAGGGACCCGGCTACCCACAACCTGGCCGCCGGAGAGGCATACATAGCTTCGACAACATGAGTGAATGGACCCGAGAAGCCAAAGGAAGACATAACCATAGAGAGCCAGTCAAAGCCCACATTGTCGAAGGCCTTCTCCGCGTCCAGGGTGATGATAGCCAGGTCCGCCCCCGAGGAAACCCTGGCCTTGTCCAAGGCCAGAAGCACCTTTTGGAGATTTGAGGCCGCTGACCGCCCCTTGGTAAAGCCGGATTGAGCCGGGTGAATCAGGGATGGCATAATCAGGGCAAGTCGGGATGCTAGAAGTTTGGATAGAATCTTCACGTCCAAATTTAACAGGGAAATCGGCCTGTAGGAACCGGGTTCCAAGGGGTCTTTCCCTTTCTTTGCCAGCAGCTTGATTATGGCCTGGCTGCCCGTGGGGGGATACGAGCCACCCAACCAGATGGCCGAATATACCTCCAGCAGAGTAGGTCCTATGGTCTCCCAAGCGGTCTTGTAGAATTCGCCTGTGAGGCCATCCGGGCCCGGGGCTTTATTGGGAGCGAGTTGTTTTACAATGTCCCGGATCTCCTCGAGAGACACCGGTGCATTCAAGGCATCTAGTTGCGTAGGAGAAAGGTTAGGTAGGGAGACATTGTCCAGGAAGAAATGCGCCTGTTCAACGTCGAAGGGGTCTGGAGAGTACAGGGATGCATAGAAGTCTCTCATTGTCCGTTTAACGTCAGAAGGGGTAGACACAGTTTTGCCCGACGGGGTTCTGAGTGAAGCAATGTGTGTAGGAGTGTAGGGCGCCCCACACAACCTCGCCAGTAATTTACCTGCCTTGTTCCCAAATTTATGTAGCGTGGCCGAGAAGCGTGCACTTTTAATACCTTCCAACTTGTCCGCCCAAGTGTCAAAGGCCTGCTTGGCTAGGGACCACTCTTGTCGGTTAGCGGGAGAGTCCGCGGACAACAGCTGTCGTTGAGCCAGGCGAAGACGTTCACTGGCCTGAAGGTAGCTTTTGGATGCGTTTTTCCGATATGCCAAGGCGTATGATATAATTTTGCCACGCAGAAAAGCCTTGCCCGCCTCCCAAAACAAATTGGGTTGAGAGGTGTGCAGGGCATTTGCCTCCGAGTACTCCGCCCATGCCCCAGCTAGGTAGGTCTGAAAGTCCGCATCGTTGCTCAAATACCCCGGGAATCTCCACAAACTAGTATCCGCCTGCTTGCCGGGGGGGTCTAAGATCAAGGATACAGGGTCGTGGTCAGAAATTACAATTTCATGGATCTCTGGGTCCTCAATTCTCCTTAGGGCATTGGCCGAGACAAAGAAATAGTCTATCCTAGTAAACACATTGTGAGGGTGCGAATAAAAGGTATATTCCCTGTCGGCAGGGTGTTGTAGTCGCCACACATCTGTGAGGTGGAGGGATTCTACTAACTGAGCTAGAGGACTAGAGGTGGACACATCAGAATTATTTGTTCTAGGTTTGGACCGAGACTTATCCAGTAGGGGGTCCATAAGGGAGTTGAAATCACCGCCTATGACGTGTGGGACCTGAGGGTAGGTAAGCAAGTGAGAGGACAGTTCTTTATAAAAGGACTGTTCCGGGGTGTTGGGAGCATAAACATTTGTCAGTAGTATTTCGCTGTCATTGATCTTCATATGCGCTGAGACAAATCTACCGCTAGTGTCGGTGGAGAGGGAAATGATATTACAGGAAAGACGCTTGTGGATTAGGATCAGGACTCCGGCCTTCCTGCCCAGAGCCGCCAATCCCACAACCGTGCCCACCCACAGCTTTTTCATCCGGAAAAAGTCCTCTGAGGACAAATGGGACTCCTGTAGTAATGCTATGTCTGCTTTGAGCCTCTTGAGATGTCTCAATACCTTCATCCTTTTAATTGGGGACCGTAAGCCCCTGACATTCCATGACAAAATCCTCATGGAGGGTCTGATAGATGATGGTATGGAGCATGACAATACATCCGCTTATAGATGTAGAAGGCTGGAATGGGTGCGTATACTACCAAATATGTTATGGACATGCGTCTAACACTCATTGAACACAGATACCCCAGGGGAGCTGATTCCAACCGTGGAACTGAGGAGGCTGAAGGGGAATTGGGGGGGACAGACATGGGTACAGAGAACAGGGGGAGAATAACGAAATACAGAAAGGCATCTGGAAAAAAATACATCATGGACTTCACTTTTTTCCGAATGCTGTAACTGTGTAAGGCGACAAGTCCCTTGGTACGGACGTCAGCAGGTCTGTGGACAAAACCAACCCAAATCACCTCTATATTAAAAAAAAAAAAAAAAGAGGGAAAATAAATAGAGGGGGGTAAGGAACCCTGAACCCCTATTCGCAATAGTCGAGGGGAGCGCCCGGGTCCTCCACAGTGACAGCATATAACAGTATTATAACTCATCAGCCGTAACAAGAAAGTTTATAGGATTATAACCTAAGTGTATAGCACAGAAAAAACTAAACATAACAATGCAGAGAAAAAACGGGTCAGAGGTAGCTACCTCCAATGCCCGCAACTGTCCGGTGGCAACCTGAAATATGCAACAGCAACGTGGAAGAGAAGATACATTACGTGTCCACAGGGTCTCCTAGGAGGAGGTAATAATTACAAGTTGCGGTCCATGGCGAGTCAGCGATGTGGAAGAAATCGCCCTCCGCTAACTGCCTCAGAATATTTTTGCCGTTTGGGAGATTCTTTTCGCGGGCTCCTTGGGATCAGGGAGCGCTGTGCCGAGGACGACTTGTTGTGCATGGGGTCAGACCCATCCGTACGGAGTGATCGTATAAAGCCTTCCGCCTCCGAGGGGTCCTGGAATGACAGTTGTTCACCTGAAGGTGCCCGTAGCCTAAGGATAGCTGGGTATGCCAACGTGAATTTGATCTGGGATTGGTGCAGTTGTGAGCATACTGCCTGGAAAGCCTTTCGTCTCTTGGCCACCTCAACGGAGTAGTCTGCAAAAATCAGGACTTTTGTACCGTCAATCTGGAAAGATTTGGATTGCCTGAATTTCTGGAGGATCACCGATTTATCGGCGTAGTTCAGGTACTTGGCTATGATCGGGCGCAGGGAGGAACGTTCTGAAGAGTGTATCCCCATACGGTGGGCGCGTTCGACCACGCAGATTCCTTTCAGTCCCAGAGCCTCCGGAATCCTCTTGGAGCACAGGTCAGGGATCGCAGAGGGTGGCACAGTCTCTGGTATCCCAATAAAGCGGAGGTTACTCCTTCGCGCTCTGTTTTCCAAATCGTCCACTTTTTGGAGCAAGAATTGATTTGTCTTTTCCTGTGCCTGCTCAAATCCATGAGAGCTGTATATTTCCTCCTCCACACTTGCCACACGCTGTTCCACTTCTTGCAGCCTGTGTGTATGTTCGGTGAGCTGCTTTTTAAAGTCCTGCATGCCCGCCGCCACTGCCGTTTGCACAGCCGCTGTTATGGTGGGGGACAGCAGTGCCACCACAGTCTGCGCTATACGATCCGACTGGGGGTCACCCAGGGTGGGCACCGTGGGAGCCGCAGAAGCAGCCGTGTCCATGCGGGAGGCGTCCGCCTCATCCGCAGTGAAGGCCGAGACCGGGGCCTCGATTTGCGGCGGACCCGGCGGATTGCGCGGGCCGCCTTGCTCCAGAAATTTATCCATGCCGGGTATTGGATGGCACCGGGGGATCGCCCGGGGGTGTACGGAGCTGTGGGGGGCCCGAGGGAAGTGGGTTAGCCGGTATTTAAGCCGTTTTATTGTCCGATCGCAGGAGCCGGCGTGGATGGCGACTACTACATTCGGCGCCGGAACCGGAAGTATTTTTAGCCTTTTAAACTTATTGCTCATGGAAATTAATTTTCTGCTGTGTTTACATACAGTCTTTTTGAAGAATTGCAATTTCTGTTCTGTCTTCATTAATGCCAATATTCACTCCTAGTCTAAATCTTGGCGAGGACCCCTCAGCCTTGGAAAAATTGTTCTCTTAAAGTTAAGTGTTTTTTTTTTATCTTTCCAGTATGTGTATGTTGCTTAAAGCTTACATTAAAGTAAACCATGTTATGGTCACTGCTACCCAGATGTTCTTTTATATGAACATTAGTAATAAGCTCAGCACTGTTTGAGATTACCAGGTCCAGCAGAGCATCATTTCTAGTAGGGGCCTCTATGAACTGTACCATAAAATGGTCTTGTAGTATATTTCAGTGCTATTACTCCAGTCAATATCAGGGTGGTTAAAATCTCCCATTATTATCACTGTCCCAGGCCTTGCAGCCCTTTCTATCTGTACAAGGAGCTGAGTCTCCACCTCCTCATTAACACTGGGAGGCCTGTAACAAACTCCAATGAGTAACTTTGAAATATGCACATCTATATGCAGTTCCACCCATAATGCTTCAGCCTCATCATTCTCTCCATCAACTAGGTCCTCTTCTTTAATACTCGCTTTGAGATCACTTCTCACATAAGGACAGACACCACCACCTTTATATTTTACCATGTCTTTCCGAAAGAGAGCATATCCAGGAATAGACCAGCCATGTGAAGAATGAAGCCAAGAATTAGCAATCCCAATTAAATTATAGTTCTCTTCATGCACCAAAGCCTCCAAAAAAACGTGTGATTCCTATTGGTGCCTTTTTTTGGGAAATCATGTTAGCTGTATAGAACAAGATATGCAGAGATGCTTGGGGTGGGATCAAACCACACTTTACATGTTATAGTGTCTATCCAATCAGTTAGTGGCTGTGCCAGGTGAATCAAAGAACTGAACTGCATCATTGACTACTACTCACAGGTTGGTGGGGTATATCTTTATATATTGAAAGTGCAGATGTTGCAAACACTTCTTGACTTTCTGAAATTTAGCTTTCCAGTTCTGAACCTTGAATGAAAAGTCCTGCTGTATGCCAGTGCTGCCAGTAAGTGTGCCTGATCACTAAATACACCAGAACAGTGTCATCATACCAGTGCAGCCAGCCAGTGTTCCTGATCCTTATTTACACCGGTACATTGTCACAATGCCAGGGAAGCCAGCCACAGTGTCTTTGATCACTTGCCATTCCAGTACAGTGTCCCAAACCCAGTGCAGCCAGCCAGTGTCCCTGATGGCCAACACACTAGTATAGTGTTGCCAGACTAGTGCAGCCCCAGCCAGCAACAATGTCCATGATTTTCACCACCCCAGTACAGTATCATTGGACCTATACAGCCAGCCACACTGTTCCTGATAGCTGTCACCTTAGTACAGTGTCACAAGACCAGTGAGGCCAGCAGCAGTGTCCTGATAAAAAGAAAAGTAGGCACACAGTCCAATAAGGCTGTCCCAATGAACATATATTATATTAGGACTGAGTCCATAGAAGTCTCTGGCAATAGTTTATTACACTCATGGCGGCTGTCAGAAGCTGTTTATTAGCCACTTACCGACCACCCACGTAGGTCTGCATCGGCTGACTTTAAGCGGTTGTACTGGGGTGATGCCTCTAACCGGTGGTCAGCTTTCCGGCGGTAACAACCGAAGCGGCTTGGGAGCCGCTCGATTGTTACCCCAGCGAGCGGGAGGGGACGCCCCCCCCTCCCGCTGCCTTCCGCAGCTCTACTTAAGTCTCCTGTCCCACTGGGTGACCAGAGCAACCATGGAACCTGGATAGACTCCCGATCAAAGCCGGATGCGGCTTCAATCGGGTCTCCGGTGACGTAACCCGGAGGGGGCATCCATGATGTCACATACGGGTTACTCGGTTGCTAAAGGCACCCGATTTAAGTGAATGTATTCAAAAATCCAGTTTTCAGCGTTTTGAATACATGGAAGTGTAGTGGAGGGGTCTAGTGTCTTTTAGACCCCGATCCCTCCATAAAGAGTACATGTCACTGCCTATTGCTGTCACAAGGGATGTTTAAAAAGTGATCAGATTTTTTTTTTTTTTTTAAACTGTGCTAAAATTAAAAAAATAATAAAAGAAAAAGAAAAAAAATGTTAGCCTCCCTCCGTCGCCGTGTGCTCGCGCATGAAAGAAAACATATACGGAAGTCGCTGATGAAATCGCTGTTCAAACCACACATGTGAGGTATCGCCGTGATCGCCAGATTGAGTCATTTAAAAAGAGCTCTAACTCTAAACTGGTAACCGTTAAACTATGGAGATTTTTATTGACCTTAGTTTGTCGCCATTCCGCGGGTGTGCGCAATTTTAAACCGTAACATTTTGGGTATCTATTTACTCGGTGTGACATCATCTTTCACAATATACAAAAAGAAAATGAGCTAACTTTACTGTTTAGTTTTTTTTAAATGCAGGGAAATGTAATTTTTTGTAAAATTGGCGTTTGAAAGCTGTACAAATACCGCGTGACAAAAAATATTGCAAAGACCGCCATTTTATTCTCCAGAGTCTTTGCTAAAAAATAAATATAATGTTTGGGGGATCTAAGTAGTTTTCTAGCAAAAAATACTCATTTTAACTTGTGAACAAAATGTGTCAAAAATGGGCTCGGTCCTTAAGTGGTTAAAAACACAAATTGGGCAAATAACATTGTCAAGAAGGTCAACAGGATCTTTATTTAAAATAGACCGCTGTACATACTAATCCAAAATAAAAATATATACCAATTAGGGATGGGCAAACAGATCAGCCTGAGCATGAGTTCAGGCCAAACATTGGTTTGTTCGGCCCTCCGAATGACCACAATGCACTGCACCACCGCACAGTGCATTGGAAGCCCTGATTGTCTGAAGCAATGAAAGCTTTGCCCAATCAGGGCACAAAGCACTGTCAGAGCCATGATTGGAGAAAGTAATGATGACTCTATCCAATCATGGCTCATTGCTTTTAGTCTCAACCCACACTATAAAAGTATTCTTTCAATAGCGGCCATTTGTAGTGTGATATTGGCCTGGAGAGTGATAAAACAGGGCTCTAGAGAGTCAGAGTGCTATAGTGTGCTATTCTGATTCTATTGTCAGTGTAGAATATCAGTTTAGTGTGAATCTAGTGATAGTTCAGTCAGTGTGAGTGTAGGGACTTGACCATTCATTTTTACCTAATATCAGTTTGTTTTGTCAGGGCAGGTTTACTGCATTATAGTTCAGTGCATTATTGCACGTTTAACAAAGTATATTTCTGTGTGTTACTGCATGTTTAATGCAGTACATTTCTGTGCGTTATTGCACGTTTATCGCAGTATATTCCTGTATGTTATGTACCGTTTAATGCAGTACATTTCTGTGTGTTAGTGCACGTTTAATGCAGTGTATTTCAGTGTGTTACTGCACATTTAACACAGTATATTTCTGTGTGTTAGTGCACGTTTTATGCAGTATATTTCTGTGTGTTAGTGCACATTTAACGCAGTATATTTCTGTGCGTGTTTGCACTTTTAGTGCAGTATTTTTCTGTGCGTTACATGCCATTTAACTTAGTATATTTCTGTGCGTTAGTGCACGTTTAACGCAGTATATTTAAGTGAATTATGAGCGTTTTACGCAGTATATTTCTGTGTGTTAGTGCACATTTACCGCAGTATATTTCTGTGTTACATGCCATTTAGCTCAGTATATTTCTGTGTGTTAGTGCATTTTTTTTAACGCAGTATATTTCAGTGCTTTACGTGCCATTTAACGCAGTATATTTCTGTGCATTAGTGCATATTTAACGCAGTATATTTCAGTGCCTTACGTGCCATTTAATGCAATATATTTCTGTCCGTTACTGCACGTTTAACGCAGTATTTTTCTGTGCATTAGTGTCCTTTTACTGCAGTATATTTTAGTGTGTCTGTGGAGTTTGTCCGTGTAGTGATTACTCAGGTTAAAGTGCACCAAACACCACTTTCTATTGAATAAAGTGCATCCATGTACACATTTCCACAATCATGTCTGGGAGGCCAACAAGGAGAGGCAGACATTCCCAGGACACTGTGAGGGGTCAGCAGCATACTGTATGTGTCCACAGACAAAGGTGGATGTGGTCAGTCCTCAGGCAGGGCATCATTTCCTCTGTTTAGTGATGTTGCCCATGCTATCCAGCCACAGCATGCAGAGGAGGTAGTGGATTGGCTTACTAAACCATCCTCCTCCGTCACCCAAGTAGAGACTAGTGTGCAGTTCACTGCAGCTGCCAGAGTGGCTAAATCTGCCTCCTTGTCCACAGCTTTTCCTGCCATAGCCCCAGCATCAGGCATGGAGGAATCAACTGAGTTTTTTTAACACAACGTCAGCCACTTGCTCCTTGACGATGCAAAGCCATTGATTCCGATGTTGGTTCTGAGGTTGAGGAAGGTAGGAACATGAGCCTACAGAGAGGTACACAAATTGACAGTAATGTTCCCCCAGATGCAGCGCATTGCCAAGTTGTCTCCAGTGGTAATGAGGATGGAGGAGATGATAATGATAAGATCACTGATGCACTTGGGAGCTGGATAGAGCAGAGGAGGAAAGTGGGGGTGAGGCACAACCCCAATGGGGCAGCCTCAATGGAAGTGTAGAGAGCAGCCACCCTATTCCATCACATTGTGGAGCTGTTATCTCTCAGCACCCTTCCAACAGCGCAGCTGTTTGAGCCTTTTTTAGCACATGTGCAGCCAATCGCACTGTTGCAATTTGCAAACTTTGTCTCAAGCACATCAAGCTAGGCAAAGACACCAGCCATTTGGGTACCACATGCTTGACAAGGCATTTAACCTCCCACTACTCAGCCCGTTGGCAAGAGCATCTAAAACCACACAAAAGGGACGCAATTCTGTTTCTCCTCCTTACTCAACTCAGTCTACCCCCACTATATCTCATGACCTTTCAGCTGCCTCCATTGACAGGGATAATGGTATAGCACAGGGTGCCCCATGTCCCTGCAGCACATCAGCCAGTGAATTTTCAGAATGTGCTGTACCACAATGGCAGGTTCATAGTCAATTTATTTTTAACGTAAGGCCATTACAGATCTGTACCATCAAGTGAAAGGGAATATTGTGGCATCAATGGGCAAGGCAGTCAGCCGCAAAGTCCACGTTACTGCTGACAAGTGGTCCAGCAAGCATGGTCAGGGATGCTATATTTCATTCACAGCACACTGGGTAACTCTGCTTGCAATTTGGAAGGATACAGGACAGGGCTCAGTGTTGCAGCTTGTTGTGCCCCCACCTCTATGCCCTCCTCTGCTAAATTTTTCCAGTTTGGGTCCTATAGACTTCAATAGGGTTCGTTATTTAGTTCCAAACTTTTGCGATGTTCGAAAGTTCTGGTACGTACTGAACAGGGAGTAATTTGGTCCATCCCTAATACCATTACAAGTGAAAACAAATTGGAGAGTGCACCGATAATAATGCCAAAGTTCATGCAAAAAATAATGTTATTAAGTGCACCTTTTTGTATGAATGATCAGTGATGAAATGTTCCAAAAGAAAAAATCAAAACATATGTGAGTCCCAAAAGATTCTGTGCTCTTCACTTCATGCAAACCAAACACAAAATGTATTCAAATAGTGACTTTTCCTTTTCTTATTCAAAGCAGCATGTTTTCATTTTTATATCCCGTGATTCTAGCTCTCTACCACATGCAGTGATAATTGTTGTGTGGCTGACAGCTCACCTCAAAGGTAGATCTACATATAGATCACTCAAGCATGTCAGCACAACTCTCCTTAATGCTGTCAGTGATGATGATCCATCCGTGTGTGGCCACTTTTACTCCCACGTATCACTATAAATTAATAAGCAAATCTCCCATCGTGTAAAACCATATAAATTTATTAAAAAATAAACAGCATTCCTCACATTTACATTTACAATTGCCTGCTCAAAGTGCTTAAGTCTAGCTACAAAAGCATTCCCGGTCCAGCAGAGAAACGGGGGCTGAGGTGACTCAAACTCCTCCCAACGCGTTGCATCCCTACACCCGTGACTTCATCAGGGGTGGAGTTGGTGTTTGATTTGCAGGAAGTGAAGAGCACAGAATCTTTTGAGACTCATATTTGTTTTGATTTTTTCTTTTGGAAAATGTTATCACTTTGATCAATAATACAAAAGGGTATACTTAATTTCATTATTTTTTGCATGAACTTTGACATTATTATGGATTTTAAATTACTTGATTAGCAAAGCGCTGTTCTGTTTGTGATGTCTCCATCCCTCCATGCATCAGCTGGCTCTGTGTATCTGTATAAATGGTGTAAAGCTGGCACCTCAAACTTCTGGCTTTTGGGAACCACGTTGGAATGCACGCTGGTGGAAGTGACATCACAAAGTGCGGGATGTAATTGGCTATGCATTTCGGAGCATGCACACCACACTCCTTTCTCATACACACTGGCTTAAGAAAGGAGTGTGCATGCTCTGAAAAGATTCTTAACAATGTGAGTTGCCAATTTTGTGTTTTCATAAACAGTCCTTTTGCTACACTTAGTAGGTTTTTCCCTCTCTCCCCTGAGTGTTCCTGATCACCACCACCTAAGACTAGTGCAGTCAGCAACAGTGTTCCTGATCACTGCAACACAAGTGCCAATGCCCCCAGACCAGTTTAAGCCAATAAAAGTGTTCCTTATCACTGCCACACTAGTCCCAGTATCACCAGACCAGTGTAAACTAGCAACAACGTTTCCGATCACCTTCACACCAGTCTCAGTGTCACCAGATCAGTGTAAAATAGCAATACTGTTTCTGATCACCACCATACCAGTACAGTGTCACCAGATCAGTGTAAGCCAGAAACAGTGTTCCTGATCACTGCCACACCAGTCCCAGTGCCATAAGACCAGTGCAGCCAGCAACAGTGTTCCTGATCGAAGCCAGATGAATCACAGTGTCACCAGACCAGTGTAAGTCAATAAACATATTCATGTCTGTTACCATACCAGTCTCAGTGTCACAAGACCTGTATAGCAAGCAACAGTGTTCGTAATCACTGCCAAAAGAGTACCAGTGTCACCAGAGCAGTGTGATCCAGCAGCAGTGTTCCTGACCACCACCACACCAATCCCAGAATCCCCAGACTTGTATAAGCCAGCAACAGTGTTTATGATCACCTCTACACCAGTCCCAGTATAATCAAATCTGTGAAGCCAGCAACAGTGTATCTGATTGCCACCACACCAGTCCCAGTGTCATCATACCAGTGTAAGCCAGCAACAGGGTTCTTGATCAATAGCTACACCAGTCCATGTAGGATAATGTGTTTTAGGTTATATTTCTAAGTATGCCAATGTTGCATATTAATAATATTCTATTATTTACAACTTTGTATAGCAAAAAAAACACTTTTCACATTATTCAAAAACGTATGAAAAAATGAAACCTTTAAAAGACTCACTATGCCTCTTAAAAATTACTTTGGAGTGTCTGTTTTTCAAAATGTTGTAATTATGTTGGTGTTTCTACTGTCCTGTCGCAAACATGTGATAGGTAGTCAGGAAATTAGATGCTTAATTTATGCCCATTGAAAGTCTAAACATGCTCCTTGGATTTTGGGCCCCTCTATGTGGCTAGGCTGCGAAAAAGTCTCACATATGTGGTTTCACCATACTTGGGAGGAAAAGCAGAGAGTGTTTTGAGGTGAAATTCTAAGTATGCCCATGCTATTCTAGAAGGTCTAATTTCATCAGTAAGGTCCCTGATGAGGCAGGGAGAAGGGTGGCAGCGTAAGCGTACTTACCTGAGAGGGTGGACAGACACAGTCACTTTGCAAAGCGACATTGTTTCTTTAACTAACTAAATATCATTTCACCTAATTATCCCTGGCACCTAGGTAGATTGTTTTTTAAAAAAGTTGTTTTTAGTGGAAGCGTTGACATTTCTCCATCTACTCTATGCACCAGGGTGGGTTTTTGCAGTTTCATCTGCTGTAAGATCTGTCTTTAGGGCATCTATAAGGTGAAACTGTTGTCAGCAGGACAGGAAGTGAGGGTAGATCTTTCTAATGGAGCCCCATATCTTTCTAATGGGGCCCCAGATAGCAATAAAAACCTGACAGTAGTGATGTCGCGAACCTAAAATTCGCGGTTCGCGAACGGCGAACGCGAACATCGGCAAATGTTCGCGAACCGGCGAACCGGGCGAACCGCCATAGACTTCAATAGGCAGGCGAATTTTAAAACACACAGGGACTCTTTCTGGCCACAATAGTGATGGAAAAGTTGTTTCAAGGGGACTAACACCTGGACTGTGGCATGCCGGAGAGGGATCACGCAAAAAAAAGTTCTTAAAAATTATAATTTTTTGATAGAGAGCCAATTATTGGAAAAATTAAAAAAAAATAAAAATAAAAAATTTCTTTGGATTTAGCATCTGGGGGGTCTAAAAAGTGTACCTGTGAAGTTTCAGCTCTGTAGCATGTCCAGAACCCCTAAAAAACAGCATTTTTCTTATATTTTCAGGAATATGGCTTCTCTGCGGCTGGCTTTTTCTCTTGCAGGCATTTATCGGGCATTTTTTTAGGCAGGCATGTCATTTTTTGTATTTAGTGTCTGGGGGGTCACAAAAGTGTACCTGTCAAGTTTCAGCTCTGTAGCATGTCCAGAACCCCTAAAAAACAGCATTTTTCTTATATTTTCAGGAATACGGCTTCTCTGCGGCTGGCTTTTTCTCTTGCAGGCATTTATCGGGCATTTTTTTAGGCAGGCATGTCATTTTTTGTATTTAGTGTCTGGGGGGTCTAAAAAGTGTACCTGTCAAGTTTCAGCTCTGTAGCATGTCCAGAACCCCTAAAAAACAGCATTTTTCTTATATTTTCAGGAATACGGCTTCTCTGCGGCTGGCTTTTTCTCTTGCAGGCATTTATCGGGCATTTTTTTAGGCAGGCATGTCATTTTTTGTATTTAGTGTCTGGGGGGTCACAAAAGTGTACCTGTCAAGTTTCAGCTCTGTAGCATGTCCAGAACCCCTAAAAAACAGCATTTTTCTTATATTTTCAGGAATACGGCTTCTCTGCGGCTGGCTTTTTCTCTTGCAGGCATTTATCGGGCATTTTTATAGGCAGGCATGTCATTTTTTGTATTTAGTGTCTGGGGGGTCACAAAAGTGTACCTGTCAAGTTTCAGCTCTGTAGCATGTCCAGAACCCCTAAAAAACAGCATTTTTCTTATATTTTCAGGAATACGGATTCTCTGCGGCTGGCTTTTTCTCTTGCAGGCATTTATCGGGCATTTTTTTAGGCAGGCATGTCATTTTTTGTATTTAGTGTCTGGGGGGTCTAAAAAGTGTACCTGTCAAGTTTCAGCTCTGTAGCATGTCCAGAACCCCTAAAAAACAGCATTTTTCTTATATTTTCAGGAATACGGCTTCTCTGCGGCTGGCTTTTTCTCTTGCAGGCATTTATCGGGCATTTTTTTAGGCAGGCATGTCATTTTTTTGTATTTAGTGTCTGGGGGGGTCACAAAAGTGTACCTGTCAAGTTTCAGCTCTGTAGCATGTCCAGAACCCCTAAAAAACAGCATTTTTCTTATATTTTCAGGAATACGGCTTCTCTGCGGCTGGCTTTTTCTCTTGCAGGCATTTATCGGGCATTTTTTTAGGCAGGCATGTCATTTTTTGTATTTAGTGTCTGGGGGGTCACAAAAGTGTACCTGTCAAGTTTCAGCTCTGTAGCATGTCCAGAACCCCTAAAAAACAGCATTTTTCTTATATTTTCAGGAATACGGCTTCTCTGCGGCTGTCTTTTTCTCTTGCAGGCATTTATCGGGCATTTTTTTAGGCAGGCATGTCATTTTTTGTATTTAGTGTCTGGGGGGTCACAAAAGTGTACCTGTCAAGTTTCAGATCTGTAGCATGTCCAGAACCCCTAAAAAACAGCATTTTTCTTATATTTTCAGGAATACGGCTTCTCTGCGGCTGTCTTTTTCTCTTGCAGGCATTTATCGGGCATTTTTTTAGGCAGGCATGTCATTTTTTGTATTTAGTGTCTGGGGGGTCACAAAAGTGTACCTGTCAAGTTTCAGCTCTGTAGCATGTCCAGAACCCCTAAAAAACAGCATTTTTCTTATATTTTCAGGAATACGGCTTCTCTGCGGCTGTCTTTTTCTCTTGCAGGCATTTATCGGGCATTTTTTTAGGCAGGCATGTCATTTTTTGTATTTAGTGTCTGGGGGGTCACAAAAGTGTACCTGTCAAGTTTCAGCTCTGTAGCATGTCCAGAACCCCTAAAAAACAGCATTTTTCTTATATTTTCAGGAATACGGCTTCTCTGCGGCTGTCTTTTTCTCTTGCAGGCATTTATCGGGCATTTTTTTAGGCAGGCATGTCATTTTTTGTATTTAGTGTCTGGGGGGTCACAAAAGTGTACCTGTCAAGTTTCAGATCTGTAGCATGTCCAGAACCCCTAAAAAACAGCATTTTTCTTATATTTTCAGGAATACGGCTTCTCTGCGGCTGTCTTTTTCTCTTGCAGGCATTTATCGGGCATTTTTTTAGGCAGGCATGTCATTTTTTGTATTTAGTGTCTGGGGGGTCTAAAAAGTGTACCTGTCAAGTTTCAGCTCTGTAGTATGTCCACAACCCAAAAAAAACAGCATTTTTCTTATGATTTTTAGTAGAAAACTAATGCAGTGTCTTTCCAGCTGTCTTTTTTTTCTTTCTGGCAAGCTGAAATATGATATGCCAAGGCAAACATGCCTATCAGTTGAGCTATGACACAGACAACACTGCACACATGGGGAAATATGTAAAACAAAAAACAGGAAAAGGAAATTAGGTGACGGTAACAAAACATGATATTGTGATTGGCCAAATAAAAAGTCACCTCGCGATGAGGTCGCGCCAAAGTCGCGCTAAGTCGCGCCAAAGTCGCACTGGAAGCGACGCTACTTTAGTGGTAGCGGCAGTGTAAACCAGCACTAAAACATCCAGTGTGTGAATACGATCAGGTATGATGTTTTATCGGTCAAGTAGTGTAAGGGTTACGCCCGTTGCCCGCTTCACAGTGACAGACCAAACTCTGACAGACCAAACTCCCCGTTTAACAGTCAGTCCATATGCACAACCGCAAACTCCCAATTTGCACAAGGTTGGATACCAAGCTAGCCATGTCCCGTTCCTTGTCCTCACTGACATCATTGAAGGTCTCTTCCTCCACCCAGCCACATACAACACCAAGGGTCCCCGAAAGGTGAGAACAAGCCCCCTGGGACGCCTGCTGTGGCTGGTATTCCACCTCCTCAAAGCCACCTTCCTCCTCTGACTTCTCTTCTTCAGACTCCTCTCTCTGCGTTGCCACAGGTCCAGCAATTGACAACGACAAGGCTGCTTCTGGTGGTGATGAGGACCACAACTCTTCCTCTTCATGCTCATCTACAGCCTGATCCAGTACTCTTCGCAGGGCACGCTCCAGAAAAAACGCATATGGGATGAGGTCGATGATGTTGCCTTGGGTTCGACTGACCACCAGGGTTGTCATCTCCGCAAAAGGACGCATGAGCCTACAGCCATTGTTCATGAGCATTCAGTAACGCGGCCAAAAAATACCCAGCTCCGCAGAAAGAATGAAAGAAAATGAATGTTTTTTTTTATGAAAAATTATCCTGCGGATCGCTTTTGGTCTGTACACAATGAAGCAACGACCTTATCATCTGGGGTGTGCCAACACAATCCTAGAGGTGATCGCTTCATTGTGATACGCAAGCCCCTTCACCACGACAAGGTAACGATCACGAAGGGGAATTGACACATGTATGTGCCTTTTTTTTTGTTTTTTGTTTTTTTGCAGCCACAGTGTAGCACCAGAGGCCAGAAAAATTAGGCATGTACACATGCATGAAAAAGTAGGTATTGTTGCAGCCGCTGCTGTAGCAGCGGCCTGAAAAATTGAGGTTTTAAGGCAGAAAGTGCACTAAAACATTGCTGCTTGAACCGTAGTTGGTGGCGGAGACGTCACGTAAGTCATCCGGCATGCAGAGAATGATTATATACAGCAGCGTGTGGACCATTTTTAGGCCAAGGCATCTCAGTCATCACCAGGCCTTTTTTAGTCAAATGCATCCCCCACTGTCAGTCCCTTCGGGATCCATGCCTCATTCATCTTAATAAACGTGAGGTAATCAAGACTTTTTTGACCTAGGCGACTTCTCTTCTCAGTGACAATACCTCCTGCTGCGCTGAAGGTCCTTTCTGACAGCACACTTGAAGCGGGGCAGGCCAGAAGTTCAATGGCAAACTGGGATAGCTCAGGCCACAGGTCAAGCCTGCACACCCAGTAGTCAAGGGGTTCATCGCTCCTCAGAGTGTCGATATCTGCAGTTAAGGCAAGGTAGTCTGCTACCTGTCGGTCGAGTCGTTCTCTGAGGGTGGACCCCGAAGGGCTGTGGCGATGCATAGGACTAAAAAAGCTCCGCATGTCCTCCATCAACAAGACGTCTGTAAAGCGTCCTGTCCTTGCCGGCGTGGTTGTGGTGGTAGGAGGAGGATTACTTTCACCTCTTCCCCTGTTGGATTCCCGTTGTGCTGTGACATCACCCTTATACGCTGTGTAGAGCATAGTTTTTAACTTATTTTGTAGCTGCTGCATCCTTTGCGACTGCCGGTAATTGGGTAACATGTCACAGACTTTCTGCTTATACCGGGGGTCTAGTAGCGTGGCCACCCAGTACAGGTCGTTCTCCTTCAGCCTTTTTATACGAGGGTCTCTCAACAGGCATGACAGCATGAAAGACCCCATTTGGACAAGGTTGGATGCCGAGCTACTCATGTCCAATTCCTCGTCCTCACTGATGTCATTGAAGGTGTGTTCTTCCCCCCAGCCACGTACAACACCACGGGTACCAGATAGGTGACAACGAGCACCCTGGGATGCCTGCTGTGGTTGGTGTTCCTCCTCCTCAAAGCCACATTCCTCCTCTGACTCCTCTTCCTCACACTCCTCTTCCAGTGTTGCCGCAGGTCCAGCAATCGATGGTAAGGCTGTTTCTGGTGGTGGTGATGGTGACCACAACTCTTCCTCTTCCTCTTCACGCTCATCTACGGCCTGATCCAGCACTCTTCGCAGGGCACGCTCCAGGAAAAAAACATATGGGATGATGTCGCTGATGGTGCCTTCAGTGCGACTCACTAGGTTTGTCACCTCCTCAAAAGGACGCATGAGCCTACAGGCATTGCGCATGAGCGTCCAGTAGCGTGGCAAAAAAATACCCAGCTCCGCAGAGGCTGTCCTAGCACCCCGGTCATACAAATACTCGTTGACCGCTTTTTCTTGTTGGAGCAGGCGGTCGAACATTAGCAGTGTTGAATTCCAACGTGTCGGGCTGTCGCAAATCAAGCGCCTCACTGGCATGTTGTTTCGCCGCTGAATATCTGCAAAGTGCGCCATGGCCGTGTAGGAACGCCTGAAATGGCCACACACCTTCCTGGCCTGCTTGAGGACGTCCTGTAAGCCTGGGTACTTCTGCACAAAACGTTGCACAATCAGATTCAACACATGTGCCATGCACGGCACATGTGTCAACTTGCCCAAATTCAATGCCGCCAACAAATTGCTCCCGTTGTCACACACCACTTTGCCGATCTCCAGTTGGTGCGGGGTCAGCCACTGATCCACCTGTGCATTCAGGGCGGACAGTAGTGCTGGTCCGGTGTGACTCTCTGCTTTCAGGCAAGTCAACCCCAAGACAGCGTGACACTGTCGTATCCGGCATGTGGAATAGCCCCTGGGGAGCTGGGGGGGTGCAGTTGGTGTGGAGCAAGACGCAACAGCAGAAGAGGACTCAGCCGAGGAGGTTAGCAAAGAGGATGGAGTAGGAGGAGTAGAGGAGGTGGCAGCAGGCCTGCCTGCAAGTCGTGGCGGTGTCACCAACTCCTCTGCAGCAGAGCCACGCATTCCATGCTTGGCAGCCGCCAGCAGGTTTACCCAATGCGCAGTGTACGTTATATACCTGCCCTGACCGTGCTTTGCAGACCAGCTATCAGTGGTCAGATGGACCCTTGCCCCAACACTATGTGCCAGACGTGACATGATTTCTTTTTCCACAATAGAGTACAGGTTGGGGATTGCCTTTTGTGAAAAATAATTTCGGCCGGGTACCTTCCACTGCGGTGTCCCAATAGCGACAAATTTTTTGAAGGCCTCAGACTCCACCAGCTTGTATGGTAAAAGCTGGCGGGCTAAGAGTTCCGACAAGCCAGCTGTCAGACGCCGGGCAAGGGGGTGACTCTGCGAGATTGGCTTTTTGCGCTCAAACATTTCCTTCACAGACACCTGACTGTGGGCAGGTGACGAGCAGGAACTGCTGAAGGTGAGAGGCGGAGGGGCGGGTTGTTGATAGGGGGCATGGAGGACAGCAGTGGTTGACGTGGCTGAAGATGCTGGACCAGGAGGAGGATGGTGGCTTTCAGTTTGTGTGCTGCTTTTACTCATGTGTTGATCCCATAGGCGTTTGTGATGTGAGATCATGTGCCTTCGCAAAGCAGTTGTACCTAGGTGGGTGTTGGACTTCCCACGACTCAGTTTCTTTTGGCACAGGTTACAAATGGCATCGCTGATATCAGAGGCAGACACACAAAAAAAATGCCACACTGCTGAGCTTTGCAAGGACGGCATTCTGGTGGTGGCAACAGCTTGCGTTGATTGGCGTGCTGTCTGGCTGACCCCGGGTGCCGAATCTACATGCTGTCTGACTGCGCCACTAGCTCCTTGCGATGACCTCCTCCCCCTGCTTCCAACTCGTCTCCTCCTCCTCTCTGTCTCCCCATCTGAACTTTCCCCCTCTTCTTCTGCTCTTCGAGCAGGCACCCAGGTGACATCCACAGACACATCGTCATCATCAGCCGCTTCACTTGACAACTCAGCAAAGGCAGCAGCAGCAGGTACAACATCATCATCATCACAATGTACGTCCATGTGTATAATGCTGCCTGACTGAGACATATCCCCGTTATCTACATCCTCTGGCACTAATAGTTGCGCATCACTTATTTCTTCAAACTGATGTGAAAATAACTCCTCTGACGGATCAAGTGAAGCGGCTGTGGTGCTAGTGTTGGTGGTGGTGCCGGCGGGCTGGCGAGTGGTAAATTGAGAGGTGCCCGAAGCTGAGCTGGAGGAGGATGGTGCATTAAGGTTCCGAGCGGAAGCTGTAGACGATTGGGTGTCCTGTGTAAGCCAGTCAACTATGGCCTCAGAATTTTTTGAGTTCAGGGGCTGTGGTGGCCTCTGAACACTGGGCATTATTCTAGAGCCTAAGGAAATCACAGCACCACGACCACGACGGCCCTTGCGGGGTGGCCTGCCTCTGCCTGTCATTTTTTTTTTAATGTGTTGTTACTGTTGTACTATGAGTGCAAGCTGCTGTGCCACCTTATATATCAGTGGTGGGTGGGCAGTGGCACAGTACACTCTCTGTGGACCTGACAGCAGTCACTGGCACCCAGGCAACTGCAATTTAAAAAATATATATATTTTTTTTACTTTGCAAGCTGCTGTGCCACCTTATATATCAGTGGTGGGTGGGCAGTGGCACAGTACACTCTCTGTGGACCTGACAGCAGTCACTGGCACCCAGACAACTGCAATTTAAAAAATATATATATATTTTTTTACTTTGCAAGCTGCTGTGCCACCTTATATATCAGTGGTGGGTGGGCAGTGGCACAGTACACTCTCTGTGGACCTGACAGCAGTCACTGGCACCCAGGCAACTGCAATTTAAAAAAATATATATATATTTTTTACTTTGCAAGCTGCTGTGCCACCTTATATATCAGTGGTGGGTGGGTGGGCAGTGGCACAGTACACTCTCTGTGGACCTGACAGCAGTCACTGGCACCCAGGCAACTGCAATTTAAAAAAAAATATATATTTTTTTTACTTTGCAAGCTGCTGTGCCACCTTATATATCAGTGGTGGGTGGGCACACAGTGGCACTGCAGTGGGCACAGTACACTCTGTGGACCTGACAGTCACTGGCAGCCCAGGCAACTGCAATAATAAAAAATATTTTTTTTTTCAATTTATTGCAACAAGATGCTGTGCCAACGTATATATATCAGTGGTGGGCAGTGCACTGCAGTGGGTACAGTGCACTCTGTGGACCTGACACAGCACTCACTGCAATTATGACAGAGAAAAAAAAAATATTTTTTAAAATGCCAGGTACTGTGCCTGTGCCACCCGAAATGAGTGTGGTGTGCACACAGTACAGTCTGTGGTAGGTCTGTGGCCTCTCACACACAGCGGGCAGGCAACTGCAGTGTACAATAGATATATATATATATATATATATATATATATATAAAGAAAAAAATCTATTACCTTACCAGCCCTTGAAAGGGCTTTTGGGGACACTATATATATATATATATGTATATATATAAAAATAAAAAAATCCTCAATTACCAGCCCTTAAAAGGGCTTTTGGGGACACTAGATAGATATAGATATATATATATATGAAGAAACAACTCAATTACCAGCCCTTAAAAGGGCTTTTGGGGACGCTAGGTATATATATATATATATATATATAAAAAAAAAAAAACCACAAATACCAGCCCTTAGAAGGGCTTTTTGGGGTGCTGATATTACAGCAGTAGTGGACCAAGAACACTGCAAGACCAGGAACACTGACTAACTGTCCCTAGCTTAACAGCAGCAGCAGCAGCAGCAGCTCTCTCCCTATTCTCACTACACACACTGCTTCAGAATGATCTAAGATGGATGCTGCCCTTGCTTATTTATAGGAGGTGGGAGGGTGTGGGAGGGAGGTACGCTGATTGGCTGGAAATGTGTCTGCTGACTGTAAAGTTCAGGGTCAAAGTTTGCCTCAATGATGTCTTATGGGGGGCGGACCGAACATCGCATATGTTCGCCGGCAGCGGCGAACGCGAACATGCTAAGTTCGCCGGGAACTGTTCGCCGGCGAACAGTTCTATACATCTCTACCTGACAGGAGTTCTAAGAAAAAGGAAAAAATAGAAAAAGGTTTTGGCTTGACATACACTTTAAGGGCTGTAAAAACATTAAAAAAATATGCTCTAAATGTTCTTTAAAATACAAAAGGTAACACCTTTTAGCACCTTTTTACTGTTAGTAAACCATAGTGCCATTTAACTTACTCTGTGACAGAGGAGAAAGATTGACAAAAGCCACTGATTGCCCCCCAGTTTTTAAATATTGATGGGTACACTCCTTGCTCTGGCAAATGTTAATAGAACTGGGGTATTGGTGGAAATGATATCAGCTCTCTATGTGTCTATTATTTCTGTTGCACCGCCTGGTTTAAATAAATGTGAGCACAGATTAACCACAGACTGGTTCAAGAATTATTGTCCTTTGAAAATTCTATCAAGAGATAGAGCTAATTATTGGCTTAAAGTTAAAATGTACATATAAGGCATTCATGGTGTGGATCATAACACCAAATAGGATCCTAGAAGTCTGTTTAGGGTCTCCAGATTTGTGTTACCAAAATAATGGTTAAACCTATATATGGGATACGGAAACAGACCACAAATTGCAATCACCAACATCAAAAGAGTTGGGTATGACATAGTTAGTGGACAAAGAGTCCACAAGCATATGTGTCCAAAAATGTGAAGGCCTAAACAAGCTTCAACAAATGAGAGAAAAGCTGCAAAATGTTTTGTCATAAAAGTATCTAGTGACACAATTATTTTGTCCACTACAATGCACTGAATGCAATAAGCCAGCATGTGAAAGTTTAGAACAACTGTTTCCAAATACACATGCCTTTGTAGAAATCTACATGGAAAGCTTTGAATGTATTAGTGTCTAATTGGCAGTGATGTATAGAAATTTGCATACGATGTGTGCGTGTGTTCTTTTGTGTGAAGCATATTTCTGACTGATAAGTATCTATTCCTGCTTGGGTTTTTCAGGAAAAGGAACCATGTAAATATAATATTCTCACTGTAGGGGATTATTAAATAAAGCAGCATGGTAGATTTAATTAACAGCTTTCCTGGGATGTGCATAGGGGAGTGTGAGCTTGCTTTTATTCCTGCACATTTCTGTGTTGCTATTTTTAAAGCGCAAATAGGGATTATGAGTAACACAGTAACTGGAAGTTTACTTATGAGGCATACAGACAACACAAACATGGGCCGTAAATTGTGAGCATAAAAGCAGAATAGATCGTTTTCCAGAACATAATTAAAGATCAAGTGTTTAATGCATTCACCAGTCTCTCTACTAACACCCTCTCTACCCCTGAAAATAATGGTAAATTACTGCTCATTTTCTACTGACCTATCTGGTGATCTTATTGCTGTTTGAGTGATGTACACACCCTGCATGGAATGGAAAGGTTACAGAGGCATGAAATTATTTCAGTACAGGCTACAAGCATTGGGCGACATCTGCACACAATTCAAACAGCTTAGAGAATGGCAGATACCTATCACCACTTTAAAAAAAGTGTGATGGGAATAGTTATACCTGCCTGGATTGAGTGACATAAAATTAATCATTTTAATATTATTAGCTGGATTGGATTGTTGTAGCCTCTGTCCACATATATTTCCTTTATAATTATGGATCTATCTTTTCCAATTGGGTTCTTCTACCATCCAGTTCAAATGATTTGATTTTACTTCATCAGTCAAGACTAAAAAATATCGCAAAATGCAGACAATGCTGTGCTGAAGATTGAGCATCAGCTTCCGCAATGATCATTGAGGTTGGACAACCTCCGTTGAAACCCCTTCTGCTTCATAAACCTCTCTTCCCTTTGTATGGGACAAGCTGGTAACACAGGGGTCATTGGATTAAGGTGAGCACGGTGTTTGTCTGTAGGTGAAGGGATCAACCAGCTGGAGTGGACATTTACTTCTGATTTTCCGAGTGGACATTTACTTCTGATTTTCCTTTAACTATTCTGTGCAACTATTCTTACTCATTTTTAAAGTAGAGAAGTTTTAAAAATTGTGTATATTATTATTTTTTTTATTAATTTGCGCTGCACTTCCTTTGTTTTTATGGGAACATGGGGCTAAGTGATAAACCTTTTAGTGTTCAGCTGGAAATTGATGTTAATATCAATGTGATTGTTTGCACCAATTGTATTTTTATACCATTTTTGATTTAAACAGTGGTTGTCAACTTTTAAGATATAGGTGGCCTCAAATACAGCTGCCAATGTCTCCAAAGGGCTACATATAGCATCTATTATACTGTATGTAATGCTAGAGAAAACTGTCACTAATAGAATGCTTGCTAGAGGAAATGGTCAGTGATCCTTCTATAGGAGTGGTTGAAGTCATGCTATAGAAGACTGTCAGAGACTAAAGGCATGTTGCATGAAATCACTAGACTTTACTACAATTAAGGGCCCCTTTATAAGTCAGTGCTCCCTCTACTGGCTGCTGGGGCCCAGTGGCTGCACTTTAAACATCAAAGGGCCGCATGTGGCCCTCAGGCCGCAGGTTGCACATCAGGGGATTTAAGAGTAAAAATATTAAGATCTCAGTTTTTGAAAGCTTGAGCTTTAGAAGTGATGTGACATCCATACAGATATGTCAATTAGTAAAATTGTTGTTGCATGAGGAGATGGAGGGGTGAGCAGAAGAGTACTGAGATAAGTTGGCTGTCGACAGCATAGAGTTGGTATTGAAAGCTGTGGGAGGCTATTACACCCAGGGAGGAGGTAAAGGTAGTAAAAAGAAGAGGTCTTTGGAAAAAAAAAAAAAAAAGAAGGGGTCTGACAATCTAGCCTTTAGATCAGTGGTGTGCGGCATGGTTGACATGACTGTATCCTCCCTGCAACATGGCTGACAGTGCTTGTCCACTACACTCCTGCTCCTTCCTGCTCTTTCCTACCCCTCCCTGTATCCATCCTGCAGCCCTTCACAGGCAAGCAGGGGTTGGGGTGGGATTTCTGGTTGGTAGGGAAGGAAATATTTTTGTTTGAGTTAAGGGGGAATTCTTCTTTTCTTCAAGGAGGAGAATGGCCTGAGTCCCAGTACATGCAAAATTCTGGAAGGATCAACATGTATTTTACTGTACTGCCAGCATTTCTAATAGGGAAACTAGTTTTTGTGACCCTGGTAACAACAAAGGATTCCCTCATTTTAAAGTGTTTTCCTCTCATTTCCTGTTTTAGCTATGGAAAAAACAGGGCTTATAATCCTACCTTACTATATCAAAACATTCCTGTTTAGTTCTACCTTAATGGCTGAATGCTTCTGCAAGTTTTAACAACACTAAAAGCTCATTGGAAATGTGTTTAAAGCTACAAACAGCATTCCTATTAAAGCAAAACTTTAATACCTTAAAGAAAGTGTTTAGACCCAGTGGAGGAGCCTGCAAAGTAGGAGGACCTAACAGAGGGAGCTAAAGTGCAGGAATGCCAACAACATGAAAATATGAGCAGAGAAAGTAAAAGCATTTGTAAAGTCAGAAAGTTTTTTTTATCTTAATGCATTCCATGCATTAAGATAAAATGCCTAATACTTACCTGAGCCCTCTCTCTATCCAGCGATGTCTGTGAGTCTCTCTCCTGATTGGCTGAGGCACAGCAACAGTGTCATTGGCTCCCACTGCTTTCAATCAAACTCAGTTAGCCGATTCGGAGACAGGGGGTGGGGTCGAACGACAGCTCTGTGTCAGCATGGATTCACAGAGCTGTTACCCAGCTCAGGTGTCCCCATAGTAAGCTGCTTGCTGTGGGGGCACTCAGCAGGAGGGAGGGGACAGGAGAGCTGAAGCGGGACCCAAGAAGAGGAGGATCTGGGCTGCCCTGAGCGAAACCGGAGAGGAGGTAAGAATAATATGTTTGTTATTTTAATACAAAAAAAAAATGAGACTTTACAATCACTTGGACAGTGTCTGCAGGATAAGGTAGCAAAGACCAGTTTGCAGACCATTTGATACATTACTGTCATCCAGTTTGTAGCAACACTAGCACAGCTGTTGAGTTTCTGACAACTCATATCTTTTTCCAAAGGCTGGATATTTGTTAGTTGTGTGCACACACAAAGTGGGAAATCTGATCATAAAGCTGTAATTTTATACCTTGGTAATACTCGTATTGAGATAATAAAATAAATCTTCTCTGTATATGATCAAAACTCACTGCATATATAAAAAAGTCCACAGTGGCCTGAAGGAGCTATGACCAATTAAAGAATTCACAAAGGTGTAAAAAGTGATAAAATCATTAAAGTCAATAAAAACTGCTACAAATAACATAACTCGTGTAAAATGACAGTCTCTGGCTTTATGAAACTGTGTAACAGACTTTAACAGATTCCACAATAAATGTGCAATATCATATGACATCCAAAGTGAGGACAGACTAAGGCAATAGCCTCTTAACAGCCGGCTATGGGTAAGCAGTGTTGAGATACCGGACCTCTCCGTGGATGGATGGATATCCCTCTCCGGTGTTGTTTGCTAGCCGTTTCGCTTGTGTATTGTGGCTCGTATATACACGGGCTGGCTGGCTCCTCTGTATACTCAATCCTCCTTCCCATAATACTCACAGCTCAGATGATCACTGCACCAGCTGGTCGAGAGAGCAGAAAAAACATGCAGGGAAAGGAAGAGGCTGATTGCATTACCATTAAAACAAAAAGTTTATCAAAAGAAGTGCACTTCTTTTAATAAACTTTTTGTGAGTATCTGTGAAGGAGGATTGAGTATACCGAGGAGCCGACCAACCCATGTTAATACGAGCCACAATACACAAGTGAAATGGCCAGCAAACAACAATGGGGAGGGATATCCATCCATTCACGGAGAGGTCCGGTATCTCAACGCTGCTTACCAGCAGCCAGCTGGTAAGAGGCTATT
This sequence comes from Pelophylax lessonae, assembly GCF_965119305.1. Taxonomy (NCBI): domain Eukaryota; kingdom Metazoa; phylum Chordata; class Amphibia; order Anura; family Ranidae; genus Pelophylax; species Pelophylax lessonae. The sequence continues at coordinate 110,249,833 of NC_138771.1, forward strand.
GCCTTAGTCTGTCCTCCTCACTTTTGAATGTCATCTGATATTTCACCTTTATTGCAAAATCTGTTGAAGACTGTTACAAGTTTCATAAAGCCAGATCTGGACTGTCATTTTACATGATCCATTTTATTTGTAACAGTTTTTATTGACTTTATTGATTTTATCACTTTTTACACCTTTCTGAATTCATTAATTGGGCCATATTCATAGCTCTTTCAGATCACTGTGGACTTTTTTATATATGCAGTGATTTTTGATCACATAAAGAGAAGATAGCGCACTTTATTTTATTATCTCTATTCAATTGTTCCTATATTCAGGAATTCTTAGTGCAGCAATTTACATACTTAATCAGCGCATCTATACCTTATACAATAATACTCGTATTGTCAACAGTAACATTAAATTTTGTTCAACTTCTTGTAAATTCAATGATTGTTACTCTTATTAGCCTTAAAAGTTAATAAGAAAAAATGAAAAGGAATTGAAAAATCAATACTGTTCTTTATTGGATAAAAGATAATTATACTCATACAGGTTTCTAACTAAAGTCACAACTGATTTTTTTGCTAAATACAGTAGCCTAAATAAAAGAGGATGTTTTCTGCTAATGTGTAAGGTCTCTTCAATTTTCACCACTGGACTGAAAATTCTTAGATGTGTAATGTTTTGCTGGTGCACTTAATTAAAGGTCAAGGATTTTTTTTGTTAATCCTGCCTTAGATAATTTAGCTAGCTTTGCATTGGAATATCCACACTAGTTAGCTGCCCATATTTTAATACCTGTTATTTGATGGGTTCTCTAAAGCTCTTTGCACTACAAACATCCTCACTCTTATTCTCTTATTAGAGCTTCCTAGATGATTTTTAATTTAACCAACGGGTTCTTTGCGCAATGTTAAAACACAGAGAAGTCTGTTGAGGGTATACTGTATGTGGTTATGATTTTGTCAGCTAGCTCATATGCAAACCTTTAATTTAATATCCTTGCTCAATTTAAAGCATGCCATGGGATAAAGTATTTCTACCAAGTGGTTTACCAGTATCGCACTACAAGCTGTGCTGAAAGATTGAAAACTATTTTATCATTTTGCTGGGAGCTGATATTACATTTCTGGTATGCTGTGAACAATGACATAGGGCAAAAAGACAAAATGGGCAAACTGTGCCTAGCAGGAACCAAAGGTCTTGAGTAGTGTGAAAATAATGCAGGAACAAGCAATCCAACTATGTAAAATTATGCTTAACTTCCCAAAGTTAGTCACTGAGCATGCCTCTTGGAATACCTAAGCATTTTGGTGTGTAGATTTTGAAAAGAAGCCAATTAACAAAATGAACTTCTGTGAACAATGCAGAAGGAATTAAATTAATCACTCTGGTTCTCGGAGGAGTTTATAGCCCACCAGGCAGGGAAAGGAAAGACTCCAGTGGAGCAGAAACCTGCAGTCATTACTGCTGACTCAGGCAGTGGAGTATTCCCTGTTTAAAACTCTTGTGTTCGAATCACATCTGAGACATTGTAAAGCTTATCAAACTAAGAGTTTAGGCCTTTCAACTAATTTAAATTAAAACAAAGGTGCATTTAATTTGTTGCATACATCTAGGAATGCTTAGCTTGTTTTTAGTTGTTCAACCATTACGTAATTGTTGAAATGATTTCAAAATAAATCTATTGTAAAATATTAAATGATTGGTGCCCAAGGTTATTGGAAACAGTTATTTGTCACTGTTTGTCAACTGTTAGATGGAGTTTCAAAATACAAATGGGGGTCATATGAGTTTTTTTTTTATTATTATTGAATATCACAGCACTTAATATCCTGATTAAGAAATTTTTTGGTGTAGCATCTCTGTGTGAATGTCAACGGCAAATGCTCTGATCTTGCTTAGTATGCACTGGTTCTTAATTCTATTGTGTGATGCAGTATTGGTCAATATACTTGATGAAGCAGGCTTCGAGTGTGGCCCTGACATCAATAAGTGGCCCTGCATCATACACTATATTACCAAAAGTATTGGGACTCCTGCCTTTACAGGCACATGATCTTTAATGACATCCCAGTATTTTTCCGTAGGGTTCAATATTGAGTTGGCCCACCCTTTGCAGCTAAGAGAGCTTCAACTCTTCTGGGAAGGCTGTCCACAAGGTTTAGGAGTGTGTCTATGGGAATGTTTGACCCTTCTTCCAGAAGCTTATTTGTGAGATCAGGCACTGATGTGGACAAGAAAGCCTGGCTAGCATTCTTCACTCTATTTCATCCTAAAGGTTCCTCCACCCCAAACTTACTCATCCATGTCTTTATGAACCTTGTTTGTCACACCTTTGAGATGAATTAGAGTGGAGACTGCCAGCCAGGCCTTCTCATCCACATAAATGACTAACCTCACAAACGCGCTTCTGATAAATTGATCATAGATTTCCATAGGCACACTCCTAAACCTTGTGGACAGCCTTCCCAGAAGAGTTGAAGTTGGTATAGCTGCAAAGGGTGGGCCAACTCAGTATTGAACCCTACAGACTAGGACTGGAGTGCCATTAAAGCTCATGTGTGTGTAAAGGCAGGTGTCCCAATACGTTTGGTAATATAGTGTATTTTGTAAATGTAATGCTACAGAAAGCTGCCAGAGACTGCAGACATGATAAAAAAAAGGTAGGATAGAAATAAATAAATGAGACAATGTACCTACTGAAGCCAGTCTAAAGTTTCAATGGAGCACTGCAATAACCCTCTTGGGCATGGAGTTCACCAGAGCTTCACAGGTTGCCACTGGAGTCCTCTTCAATTCCTCCATGATGGCATCATGGAGCTGGTGGATGTTAGAGACCTTGCACTCCTCCACCTTCCGTTTGAGGATGCCCCACAGATGCTCAATAGGGTTTAGGTCTGGAGACATGCTTGGCCAGTCCATCACCTTTACCCTCAACTTCTTTAGCAAGGCAGTGGTCATCTTGGAGGTGTGTTTGGGGTCATTATCATGCTGGAATACTGCCCTGCAGCCCAATCTCCGAAGGGAGAGGACCATGCTCTGCTTCAGTATGTCACAGTACATGTTGGTATTTATGGTTCCCTCAATAAACTGTAGCTCCCCAGTGCCAGCAGCACTCATGCTGCCCCAGACCATGACACTCCCACTACCATGCTTGACTATAGGCAAGACACAACTGTTTGCAGGCTTTCTTGTGCATTGTCTTTAGAAGAAGCTACCTTCTGGGATGACAGACCAATTTGATGCAGTGTGCGGCATATGGTCTGAGCACTGACAGGCTAAACCCACACCCCTTCAACCTCTGCAGCAATGCTGGCAGCACTCATACGTCTATTTCTCACAGACAACCTCTGGATATGACGCTGAGCACGTGCACTTAACTTCTTTGGTTGACCATGGTGAGGTCTGTTCTGAGTGAAACCTGTCCTGTTAAACCGCTGTATGGTCTTGACTACCATGCTGCAGCTCAGTTTCAGGGTCTTGGCAATCTTCTTACAGCCTATGTCATCTTTATGTAGAGCAACAATTCTTTTTTTCAGATCCTCAAAGAGTTATTTGCCATGAGGTGCCATGTTGAACTTCCAGTGACCAGTATGAGAGAGTGAGGGCGATAACACCAAATTGAACACACCTTGAACCTTGAGAGCTTGTAACACTAATGAGTCACATGACACCAGGAAGGGAAAATGGCTAAATTTGGTAGACATTTTCAATAAGGGGTGTGCTCACTTTTGTTGCCAGTGGTTTAGACATTAATGGCTGTGTGTTGAGTTATTTTGAGGGGGCAGCAAATTTACACTGTTAAACAAGCTGAACCCTCACTTTTTTACATTGTAACAAAGTGTAATTTCTTCAATGTTGTCACATTAAGAAATATAATAAAATATTTACAAAAATGTGAGGGGTATACTCACTTTTGTGAGATACTGTAAATATACACATTACAGTGTTTCTAGAGGCTGAATGTTTTTTACTTTCATGCATTCTATGCATAAAGGTAAAAAACCTTCAGTATGAAGCCCACAAAATTCACTTCTTCAGGAGAAGAAAAGGTAAAGATCTATAATTTTACAAAAGCAAAATATGATTTAGACATTGCAGTCTTTTTTATCATGCTTAGAAATTCATTATTACTGTAATCCAACAACAAGTTGCGTAAAAAATATAAAATAACCAGTGAGTGCACCCAGCTAAAAGGCTAGGCTCTGCACACCACCCTTCAAAACCTCACGTTTTACTATGGCTGAAGTTCCCAACCTCAGGGCTGGCTCTGCCCCAAGAGCTAAGTCCCACTCATTACCCATTCCCCACTTTCATCCAATATGTACAGCTCAGTGGACACTAATTTAATTTGGCAAGAGGCAGGGCTAACTGGTTCTTACCTCTAAAATTAGAGAGGTTGCATTTTTGATAAGAAAGGACACAAGGATTCCAGGACTGAACAAATATGACTTTTCTGTCGTTTAGAAGGCTATTTGTGATTCCTACTCTTAGGTAGGGATGATCGAACGGTTCGGGTCCACCATCGGTTTGGCCCGAACATTGGGTGTTCGAGGTTCGGCCGAATTTAGAACTTTTTGCCCAAAAAGTTCGGAATTCGGCAACCAGAACCGCCCAAAATGCAATGCTTCAGGAAATGGGCTTTAAAAGCCCGTGATTGGACCAGAACCATTAGCAAAAGCCAATTGAGGGGGCAGGAGAATGCTAGGAATGTGATTGGAGTGACTAGGGGGTCCCTAGACCAATCATTAGTGAATACGCCCCCCAGTATATAAGATCGCCCCCGCCATATTCCCAGCATTGTTATACTGGACATGGAAGAGAGTGGAAGCAGTTCTGTTAATTTTACTTTAAAAGTGTCATTTAGCTATTTTTAGTGTGAGGAAAGGGATATCTAGTGTAGTTAGAGTGCTCCTTTACACTTAAGTTAGCTTCAAAAATTTAGTTTCTGTAGGGAAAGTGTTAAGTGTCAGGGGACCGTAGTGTAGTGTAGGGTTAACTGACAGTGACTGCTATGGCAGGGTGACAAAACCCTTCCATAGCAGGGTGACCGCTATAGAGAAATGATCATTTCTCTGAGTTGCTTCGGGACACCCACCAGCCAAGCATTTTTTATGCTGCAGGGGCTGCCACTGCCAGTGTTTTTTTGAGGACATGTTTGATGTCAGACATGACATCTGAACATGTGTATAGGGGGTATATATAGACATATATGTCTGAATATATACCCCTAGACATATATAGGTGTGATAGTAGCAGAAATAAATGCTTGCGCTAATGAAATCATTTACAGTAATATATTTCTGCTACTATCACACCTATATATGTCTAGGGGTATATATTCAGACATATATGCCTATATATACCCCCTATACACATGTTCAGATGTTTTGCCTGCCTCAAAAGAACCCCAAAAAATGCCAAAAAAAACGCTAGCGTCAAAAAAAAAAAAATGCCCAGGTGTGTTTTTGCTGGCATTTTTTGGGGGGTTTTGGAGGCAGGCAAAACATCAGAACTTGTGCACAGTACCACTATACACAAGTTCAGATGTTTTTCCTGACTGCAAAGAACCCAAAAAAATGCCTGCTATTAAACCGGCAAGGTGTTACAGCAGAGAAGCCATATTCCTGTGCTTAAAGTTTTCTAATACAAACTATCTTTTTTTTATGGTTCTGGACATGCTACAGAGCTGAAACTTCACAGGTACACCTTTTAGACCCCCCAGACACAAAATCACACAAAAAAAGTTCTTAAAAATTGTCATTTTTGATAAAAAAGCCAATGATTGAAAAATTATAAAAAAAAAAATAAAAAAAATAAAAACAGATTTTTTGATTTTTTACTTTGGATTTAGTATCTGGGGGGTCTAAAACGTGTACATGTGAAGTTTCAGCTCTGTAGCATGTCCAGAACCCCCCAAAAATTAGCATTTTCTTATAATTTTTATTAGAACAGGTATACGGCTTCTCTACGGCGCTTTTTCTTGCATTTATCGGGCATTTTTGGAGGCAGGCATGACTTTTTTTGGATTTTGTGTCTGGGGGGTCTAAAAAGTGTACCTGTGAAGTTTCAGCTCTGTAGCATGTCCAGAACCAGAAAAAAGATCATTTTTCAGTAGAGCAGGGATGGTGGGACCCCTCTTTTACACTTATATGATCTTTTTTTGGGGTTCTGGACATGCTACAGAGCTGAAACTTCACAGGTACACCTTTTAGACCCCCCAGACACAAAATCACACAAAAAAAGTTCTTAAAAATTGTCATTTTTGATAAAAAAGCCAATGATTGAAAAATTATAAAAAAAAAAAAAGAGATTTTTTTTATTTTTACTTTGGATTTCAGATCTGGGGGGTCTAAAAAGTGTGCATGTGAAGTTTCAGCTCTGTAGCATGTCCAGAACCATAAAAAAAAAGATCGTTTGTATTAGAAAACTTTAAGCACAGGAATATGGCTTCTCTGCTGTAACACCTTGCCGGTTTAATAGAAGGCATTTTTTTGGGTTCTTTGCAGTCAGGAAAAACATCTGAACTTGTGTATAGTGGTACTGTGCACAAGTTCTGATGTTTTGCCTGCCTCCAAAACCCCCCAAAAAATGCCAGCAAAAACACACCTGGGCATTTTTTTTTTTTGACGCTAGCGTTTTTTTTGGCATTTTTTGGGGTTCTTTTGAGGCAGGCAAAACATCTGAACTTGTGTATAGTGGTACTGTGCACAAGTTCTGATGTTTTGCCTGCCTCCAAAACCCCCCAAAAAATGCCAGCAAAAACACACCTGGGCATTTTTTTTTTTGACGCTAGCGTTTTTTTTGGCATTTTTTGGGGTTCTTTTGAGGCAGGCAAAACATCTGAACATGTGTATAGGGGGTATATATAGGCATATATGTCTGAATATATACCCCTAGACATATATAGGTGTGATAGTAGCAGAAATATATTACTGTAAATGATTTCATTAGCGCAAGCATTTATTTCTGCTACTATCACACCTATATATGTCTAGGGGTATATATTCAGACATATATGTCTATATATACTCCCTATACACATGTTCAGATGTTTTGCCTGCCTCAAAAGAACCCCAAAAAATGCCAAAAAAAAACGCTAGCGTCAAAAAAAAAATGCCCAGGTGTGTTTTTGCTGGCATTTTTTTGGGGGGTTTTTTTTTTTATAATTTTTCAATCATTGGCTTTTTTATCAAAAATGACAATTTTTAAGAACTTTTTTTGTGTGATTTTGTGTCTGGGGGGTCTAAAAGGTGTACCTGTGAAGTTTCAGCTCTGTAGCATGTCCAGAACCAGAAAAAAAGATCATATAGGTGTTAAAGTTAAAATAGGCTCCCGAACCACATCCCTGTTCTACTGAAAAATTATCTATTTTTTTTCATGGTTCTGGACATGCTACAGAGCTGAAACTTCACATGCACACCTTTTAGACCCCCCAGATACTAAATCCAAAGTAAAAATCAAAAAATCTCTCTCTTTTTTTTTTTTTTTTTAATTTTTCAATAATTGGCTTTTTTATCAAAAATGACAATTTTTAAGAACTTTTTTTGTGTGATTTTGTGTCTGGGGGGTCTAAAAGGTGTACCTGTGAAGTTTCAGCTCTGTAGCATGTCCAGAACCAGAAAAAAAGATCATATAGGTGTTAAAGTTAAAGGAGGCTCCCGAACCACATCCCTGTTCTACTGAAAAATTATCTCTTTTTTTTCATGGTTCTGGACATGCTACAGAGCTGAAACTTCACATGCACACATTTTAGACCCCCCAGATACTAAATCCAAAGTAAAAATCAAAAAATCTCTTTTTTTTTTTTTTTTTTTAATTTTTCAATAATTGGCTTTTTTATCAAAAATGACAATTTTTAAGAACTTTTTTTTGTGTGATTAATAGTTAATGGGGCATGACCCAGAACCCTAGGCACTTTTTAGGGGCATTTATTGGGTTTTGGGGCTTCAAAATGGTGTTTTTTGATTACCGAAGTTCAGGTCCCATTGATTTCAATGGGGTTCTGAAATCCGAACCGAACTTTCGTGAAGTTCGGGTGTTCTGGTCGAACCGAACTTTTCAAAAGTTCGATCATCCCTACTCTTAGGCAGGACTTTTACTTCTAAACATTTAAAATAAGGGATTGCTTCATTTTAGGGTAATATACACACTATTATGGTTGCTTTTTTTGATGCATCTACTTGCCATTATATTTGTTTTATATTTGTTTAATTGTGTTAAAAAACTAGAAGACTCCAGTATGTTATCAATTAATTATGCTGTACACCCTGAGCTGTCCTTACTGTACTTTTCTATGAATAGTGATCATATCTAATAGAAATCTACCAAACATATTGTAATAACATCAAAACACCTCCGTGAATTTGAACAATACAAGGCAGGAAATTAAACTGTATTCTTGGAACCAAACTGTGGTTTGTAAGGAACATAACAAACCACAACACAACAATACATGCAATCATTTTAATGGTTTTTATAAATTCCAGAACTTTGTATGTGTATATATCTCAGGAATTTCTGGACACATAGATGCTTTTCATACTCAAAGTCATTTTTATGTTATTTTTTATTTTGTGTAAAATTGCAAAAAGAAAATAATTATCACAAATATACATAAAGACATTTTAAAAAGTTTTTTTTTTTCATTGTTTTAGTGACTTATGCTCAGAAATGCAGACATAGCCGCATCTGGGAAAGTGTCTAATTTATGTTTAGCATTACCTTGAGTAAAATGAGTGTGCTGCCTAATTTTTTCCCAGATTTTTTTTTTCTGTATTGCAAGTAATATTTCTAAAGAATACATTACAGCATAATGACTACGGGAGACTTGGCAAGCAGTTGCAGAGTCTTCAAGTAGTACTGTATAATTAACAATATTAAACTTCTTTAACCAGTGTCACTTCAGCCCTTGCATGCCTTTTGACAATTAACACGGACTCAGAGGACCAAGTACTGCAATTATAATACTTTAACGAAAAGTTGGGTTTAAGGACATCTGTCCTTGGATGTCAAGTGAAAGGTGTGTGTAGTAAATTCATGGGTGGAAAAGCTTTACAGCTCATTATCTTTGTTCAGATTATTCTGATGCTAGAAAAGAGGCTCTGTAATTGAAGTCAACCAAGGATAAAACACGTTTTTAAGATTGTCTCTAAAGATGGCAGCTTGTGCAGTGAATCAATAGGCATATTTAAACCAAATCATTTCTACTGATCAATTGTACAGCTCAAGCCCTGTTGCCATAAAGTTGGTATTATTGTAATTAACGCTTAAGGCACTGCAGGGTCTAGGAGATATTTTTCATTAGGAATAAACAGTGACTTGTGAGCTGTCATCATTGCAGTGCTGAATGGTTATAGATTTTATGTGTCTAGCATCAGTGCCATGTTTATGGATGATGTTAGTGATGGCTTCTTAGAGTAGCATGAAAAGTGGTGCCTAATGTATGTTATTAGATACTGATTACACACAGCTCTCGCTTCTGGGATTCTAACAAATGCTAATTATATAGAAAACCTGGGTGGCCTTAAAAATAACTAAATCATATAATAAAGCCCTAATGCTGACTCTCTCACACAGAAAAACCTTATAAAGGCACTGCATAAATGAAGGTATAAAAAAAAAATCCATAAGATTTGCTTAATAAACTAAATCAAGATGGAAATGCCTTTTTTTCTATTTTGCCTAATAATTAACTTAAAGTGATTTTAATTCTTCTTTTTTTTTTTTTTTTTAATAACAACATGTCATACTTAGCTGTTCTGTACAATGGGTTTGCACAGATTACCCCAATTCTCCTCTTCTCAGGTCCCCTACTGGTGCTCCTGGCTCCTCTTTCTGCCAGTGCCTCCTTAGCAAGCTGCTTGCTGTGGGGGCACTCATCCAGGCTCACTCCCGATCCACGATTTGTGTGTCCATTACCAGACAGAGTGCAGCTTGGCTCCGCCTCCTGCTCTTTCATCACTGGCTGTGATTGACAGCAGTGGGAGCCTATGAGGAGAGAGAGAGTGCAGAGAAATCTGCTGCTCTCGTGCACAGTACTGGATTGAGTTAGAGCTCAAGTAAGTATAAGAGAGGGCTGAGGAGAGAGCAGAACACACACATTTTTTTACCTTAATGCATAGAATGCATTAAGGTAAAAAAAAAAAAAAAAACTTCCACCTTTACAACCACTTTAAATTGGTTATATAGTTTCAACATCAGCGGTATACGAATGCATGCATGCACTGGAATAACACAAATCAATCCACAAAAACTGTAAAATAAATGGGCATACTAGATGTATCAGGCAGCCTTTGTTTCTATCTTTCTTTTTTCTTTTCTGCCCATCTGTCTATCTTATTCTGTATGACAGTCTACAGTATCTGTCAACATGTCTTTAGTGCAATCTTTTTTTTAATATTGCAAAGCTATCAAAAAATGCTGGGCAGTGAATTCATTCTATTCCTTGAGGTGGAATTAAAATTAGAAAAAGAAAGAAAAAAACAAGAACAAAAAAACACTGACATGTAGGACAGAAGAGACCCTATTGGATCAGCATGTACATCTTAGCATGCATTTATGGCACTGCTCTGTGATGTGATTATTTGACTTCCATGCGCTTTGCATGGGAATGAGGGAATGATATAATTGGGGCCTGGCGAACCAAGCAGCCAAAGAGTTAGTTGGAATCCAGAAGGAAGATTGGGAGAAGAGGGCTTTGCCCATGACCAGTGGGATCACTGAGAGCACAGCGCTGCAGGGGATCACTTGCTAGGTAAGTCTGCAATAATATGCTAATATGCTGCACATTTTAGCTAAAAGCTCCTGGGGCCCAAAATTAAATAAATACATTAGGTTTAATTTCACTTTAGGCAGATATGTTAAAGGTACAATCCAGACAGAACTTAAAATTAGGAATATATAAGAGACACTAGCATCTTGTATTGCAAGCGACCTGTTTGCTTAATTAGGCTGACTAGCTGGGTGAGGCTGTTCCCATATAGCACAGCACCCCAACAGGGAGTCCTGAAAAAAAATAAGAAATTTAAGAAATGAACACCTCACCAATGTCCAAAAAGGATTCTCATTAGTTCACATTAGACCAAGTGTATTCAATGAAAGATTCCCCTCTATTCCTATGCTGGTGACAACCTATCATTTGGGATTTTCTTTAACTTTCACACTCGTTGATAACGGAAAACAAGACAAATAGAGGGAGTGAATGTTGGGGGCACAGACAGCACCAAAAACCTGACAGGTGTTATAATATTTCCTCACTGTATCCACAACTAAAAAATAGGTTTTGTCTTTTGTTATACTGTGACAGATGGTATTGCTGATCGCCCACTGGTAATGTTAGCTGTCTGAATTCCTTCATACTTTTCAGTTACAGAGCTAAAATAAGCATGTGAGAAGTAAACTCAGAATGAAGCCATAACTCCTTATCTGCATATGTGGTCCAGGTCAATTATTTTGGGGCCATTAGATGGACATGATAAACATATGATTAGTTTACATATGTTGTTTCTCTCAGTACAGGTTTCCTTTTTTCATACAGACATCTGTCTACTCCACCAGTCCACCCTTTCTTCTTTTGTCAGTAATCTAGTGATCCGGAAATGCATGGGCTTGTGATGCTGGAACGCGGTACACCCAACATGTTGCCCTTTCCTGGGGTAACAAAATGTCAGTACTAAGAAGTTTCATAGAGCATCAGTCAAATTCAAACATTTCTTAATAGTTATTGGTAATGCAGTAATTGGTAGTATTTGGTAGTAATTGATTGTGATTAGTAATTGGTAATGCAGAAAGCAGAGAGAGACAGAGGGTGTTCCATAGCACAATCTATAGTGTTTGTTGTATGCTGCCAGTGCTATGGATGAGGTGGAGAGCTGGGGCAGTGCTATGGATGAGGTGGAGAGCTGGGGCACATAGCACTGCCCCAGACTTGTATAAAGTACTCGAAATTTCTACTTGAGTAAAAGTACAAGTGCTCGATCAAAAAATTACTTGAGTAGAAGTGGAAGTGCTCGCAGAAAAAGTTACTTAAGTAGAAGTACTAAAGTATTCAACATTATTTTTACTTAAGTATTGCAAGTAGTTTTTTCAAAAAATTTGCTACTTAAGTACTAAAAGTAAAAAGTACCAGTAGTTTTGAAAAAAAATTTCTACTCAAGTACTGAAAGTAGAAGTACAAGTACTGTGTTATGTAGTTATTAAAGAAAGAAGTCAAAAGTATGAACATCATATTGTTTTTATTATTTCAAATGATTTATTCAAATGATTAACCGGTGTTTGTTAGTAGTTTCTTGATGCACTTTAAGCGCTGTAGCATCATTTATTTGTTTGTTTCATATTTTCTTTTTATTGGAAAGATTTGGTATAGCAGCTTTTATTATACACAGCCTTTATTTTCGTATGCGCTGATTTACAAATGACATTATACACATTTTTTTGAGCTTTATGCAACCTGCCATCTACTGTTCTGGCAGTGGTAATTTTTTTAAAAGTAACGAGTAACTATGCAGCACAAAAAAAAAATACTTGAGTAGAAGTATCGAAATCATCGAAAAAATGTAGTGAAGTAAAAGTAGAAGTAGGAGAAAAAAATTCTACTCTAGGAAAGTACAGATACCGCATTTCGGTACTTAAGTACAGTACTTAAGTAGTTCTACTTCGTTACTATACATCTCTGGTGCTATGGATGAGGTGGAGAGCTGGGACAGGGCTATCAAACTCATCCAATCACATAACACTTTGCATTTATTCAGAAAAAGCAAAGCCTTCTCTGAATGGTTTCCGTGCCAAATGTCCGACTTGCATTGTCCAAAATGGAGAAGGGCAACTGCTTAGTGCAGGACTCAGAAGTAAGTGCAGATCACTGGAATATCAGGGGTTGATTTACTAAAGGCAAATAGACTGTGCAATCTGCAAGTTCAGTTTTTCCAGAGCTTAGTAAATGAGGTAAAGCAACACTTTACAAAGAATACCCAATCATGGTCAAGTTAAATTAAAAAACAGCATTTTTCATAGCATGTGATTGGATGATGGAAGTCAGCAGAGCCTCTGCTCATTTACTAAGCTCTGGAGCAAATGCTCTTGCAGAGTGCAACTGCACTTTGCAATGTGCACAGTCTATTTGCTTTTAGTAAATCAACCCCTGGTTGTCCTCTTTAGTGATTTCAAGGTTCCAGGAGCATCGTTCAGGTATGGTATATACAAAGATTAGAACAGAAAAAAATATAAATACTGGTGCAAAAGAGGAAAAATATGGGACCCACAGGTTCCACACAAGGGACCTGAATAAAAGGATGTCAATCTACAGGACAATCTCTGTAAATAACAATCAGTAGTTCATATAAATAAAGTCCATATATATTCCATATACACTGCACTCTGAAGGCTGCTCTGGTGACAAGTAAGAAGTAGGGACTTGAAGACAGATGTAGGGAGAACACAGGCACCACTCTAAGTCTAGTATGAAGGATTTATTAAAATAAACTTGTATGCATGGGTACTCACAAAATTAGCATATAAAAAAGCATAATGGCATCCATAGGTGTATAGGTCCGTCTTTCCGGTGCTGTGATTCAGGATGGCTCAATCGGTCACGGCTCCCATAGCAAAAGCCAGTGGTTCCTGACAATTCCTGGTGTCTGGAACGCACTTGGGGTTCTCATGATGACGTCACTTCCCAGACATGACTTATTGGCGCAGGCGATGCGTTTGCGGAGCATGTGCTCCTTCCTCAGGCCTCCTTGACGCGTTTGCAGAGCATGCGCTCCTTCTTCAGGCCTCAAAAGTGCCATATTGGATGAGGGATTATATAGGGCAAGTCCAAGGCAACTGGGTCCTAAAATCCACGGATTTTGCTGGACCACAATTATGTGAGCTACATTACAAATGGCTTCAGACATACAATTAAAAAGATATTCTCTGCATCTATACATAATTTATATAAAAGGGAACTGGAATACTAATTAAAATAAAATACTAACTAAAATATAATGAATAAGAGATATTCACATATAGCATAACGGAAAAACAATAACAATAGATATGAATCATGGATAATAAAAAAAAACGAAAAATAAAGGTGAAAATTAAATTGCAAACAAAATTAAGTAAATAATAAAATAATTGAGGTCTGAGGAAGGAGCGCATGCTCCGCAAACGCGTTGCCTGCGCCAATACGTCACGTCCAGGAAGGATGCCCTTATGCTCTTTTAATGCTCGTTTTGTGAGTACCCATGCATACAAAGTTTATTTCAATAAATCCTTCATACTACACTTAGAGTGGCGCCTGTGTTCTCCTTACAGCTATACAAAGATCAGGGCTGCTGATAGAAATCACGGGGGCCCCTTACAGACTACATGACAGGCCCCCCACGAGAAAACATTAAAGTGGTTGTAAACCCACTATTCTAAATTTTACCTATAGGTAAGCCTTTAATAAGGCTTCCCTTTAGGTACTGTAAATAACTCTTAAACTTGCACAGTTTAGGAGATAATTACATTTCATGCAGCTGATGATGTCATCGGCACATGCACTCTGAAGTAACAGCCGCCCATCCCGTTTCTTTAGAGCCCTGTTCCGTGACTGGTGGCTCCCACGCCATGCGCAGGCGTAACATAACGCGACTCCCAGCCAGTAGCATAGCCAGAGTCCGCAGACCAGGTTGGAAGATGGCTGAAGACGCTGCCTCCAGTGGGGACGAAGAGGGCTTTGTTTGGGGGGGGAGTGTCATATAATGTGCTAGCATGCAATGCATACTAGCACATTATGCATTTACTTTGCAGGGAAGAAGAAAACTAAACAAAAAGAAATAATTTACTTCCTCTTTAAAGCTTTTATTCGATAAAAATTACAATAAAATCATTATTAGCTGACACAAATACAACATAACTCACAGAATTCCTGCTAAATCTAAAATATGAATCTGAGTTGATAAATAAATCTCTGTGCATGGGGGAGGTGTTGGGGCTCATGCACAGGGGTGCTGTGGCCGGTACAGTGTAAATCAGTGGTTCATTTATGTGGCTTGAGACACCTGGAGCTGTACATACACAGCTTCAAGTCCTAATTTGAAAGGCGTGGGGATGCAGCTGTACAGCCTGAACACAGGCTGTGTGCATTTGGGGACCGCTCACCTGTACAACTGTCCAATTAGGGCCTTCGGCTGAGTTCGTACAGGCGCTGCATCCCCATAGAATGACAGGTGGCTCCAGCCCAAACCCCTCCTTCACACAGCCAGAGTACCTGTGGGAATGAACCCCGAAATATATTTTTCTAACCTAAAAAAACAGATCTCTTCAGCGGTGTACTGACATTACTAAAAGGGATTCCATCTCCATCTGGTCTTCTCTCTGGGTTCTTGGGCTCCAATCATATGGCCAAACTGCGATGATGTCATCCATTGAGATCGCAGTGCACATGTGCCTGTGCTATCACCGGCTGCTACATTTAGGAGATATTCACTATACCTACATGTAAGCCCTATTAAAGGCTTACCTGTAGATAAAAGATAAAAAATGGAGTTTACTACTGCCAGATCAGTTAGTAAATGGTTAAATAGAAGAAGTTGATACATTAATGCAGAAGTCATTTCAGTGTAGGGGAGAAGAAGCAAAGTTACATAGATCAGGAAGCAGTCTGGGGGAGAGGAGTGTGAAGTCCATCTACATAAAGCACACTAAACTTCACTGGGACAAGATAACTGGCAGCTATGGAACCGGAGTATCAGTAAATTCTTCACCCCATGGGAATGCAGCTGATCAGCTTTGACTTTGTCAGGAAGACAGAGCAATGGGGAAGAGAGATGAAAGATGAAAAAAAAATATAGGGGCTGGGAAAAGGAGTATAGCTAGTGCTGCAGGGAGAGAAACAAAGTTACAGAGATAACAAACTCAGGAGCAGAGCTAACATTGGAGCCAGTGCTGGGAAGAGGGGACCACACAGGGAGGGGGATTCGTGAGGGACAACTGACTCTTTCTCAGAAGATAAAAACTGGCAGAAGGGAGAGGGGGAGAGATCAGATTTCTGTAAATGTGGTTCATCACTAATCCCCCTCCCTGTGTGGGCCCCCCTGTGTGCTCGGGCCCCCTACAAGAGGACCGGTGGTCCCCCCCCCCCTATCAGCGGCCCTGTACAAAGTTACATTTGGTCCAGTTCAGACCAGTGTAATTATGTATAAAATATCCACACCTGGAATTCTTCTTTGAGGCGTATTGAATGTATTTTCTGTCTTATGTGCATTTATTAAAATAAAGTGCTGTTTATACTGGTAATTTAGGTAAAATAATCAAGAGGGCTCTTTCTGTTATCTAATAAACACATATTTGCATACGTTCTTTAGTACAGCATACTACTCAGTGTGCATGTAATTTCTTTGTCATTGCAGAGGGAGAAGCATAGACTTCCGAAAACCAGGCAGTGTACTCATCCCATAATTATAAATGAGACTCCATAGCTATGATAACATGATGAATTTCAACAATATTCGAAAACATATGTTTTATGATTAGAGGTACGTGCAGGCAGACTTAAGTAGACAGCGAAAGTTAAGTGTTCAGCCAAGCAGAAAATCAAGATATAAGCTAGTAAAGCTACATCTAAACTATGCAAAAAATCTTCAAGGCATTTACCAGGCAAGGTTTTTTTTAGGAATTAAATTGAGCTAACTGAAATATTATGCAAATATAGTTACTTTGCAGCTGAGAAAAGATGTTTGAGGAAACATACAGCGAATAAACAAATTTTATTCAAAAAAATGACTAATTTGTGCTGCTTTTCCACTGAGAAAGGCCCCCTTTTTTATTGCAAGTAGGACGAGATGGAAATTTGCTCTAAAATATGCAAATTTACATAAATATGTGCTTATCCTTTATGAAAATCTAACCAGGCTTCTCTAATCAAGTAATCATTCTACATAATTTATTTATATGCTCTCTATATATTTCACGCAGCAGAGTACGATTGAGTAGTTGGAGGTCATCTTTCTACAGTGCTTAATACTGTTTTAGGAAAACTGCCATAGCTAATCTGTTTTATTTTTCTCTGTTAGTTTTTGCCTCTGTTGCAAGCTATAGAATTTAAATGAAAAACATGGTCAAAATCTTTTTTTTTTTTTTTGGTTTCTACAGTACCCCTGTTACAGAGATTAAAAGGAGTTAAGAAGCCTCCAAACAGACTATTGCTAAAGCTTGGAGGACACCCATTCTATCTCTTCTTGAAATTAAACAAATGGGAAACCAAGCTATGATTCATAGCAAGATAGAGGCTACCATATTGGATTGTATTTCCAAATAGCTAAAAATGTGGCAACTTTGGGTGGACACCTTTTTACGCCCAAACTTTGACCAATCATTACAGGAACCATGAGGCGTCTTACTCACTTAATGAGCTAGACCCTTTGACTACACTTGTGCGGACTGGCTTGGACGTCAGACCTAACGCCTATCACTTACACTCCCCTCCCATCCTTTTTTTCCTTTAGTCTCTTTAGGCTATATGCTGTGTTAGCAATATAATATGTTATGTGTTATGTTATGTTACCTATTTGTTAATTTGTTAACTAATCTCCAGTTCAGTGAGGATGGGTGAGGAACCACACTCTGGAAGAGAGTGTAGGTAAAAGAGGGAGCAGTAATTGAAGTGGTAAGGGACCTATCAATTCACTTGGTGGAGAGAATTAGTGATCTGTCGTAAATATCTGATCACCATAGATTCTCCTCACTTGTGTAAAATCCAGGTTTTTGTTTTTTGGATCAGCAGTTGTCTTCTCCCCGCAGGGGGACAGGGGTGGGCGGGTAAAGCCATTCTGGCCGAGAGACGACAGTGATTATTGCTAGCAGCTGTAGCAGCCACTAGCGATAATCGCAAGAGAATCCAGGAGGCTGGTTGTACATGAGTTGATCGATAGATCAACTTGGCACATTCAGCCTGACCATTATGGTTCGAATCTTTCCCTGTTCAGCAGGCCCAGATTCATACTATGTATGGCCGGTCTAAGTATTTTTCTCCCCATACCCCCTTGTGTTCCAAAGCATTTTTTTCTGTTTTCTTATTTTGGTGAAGTATCAGTTCTGCATTTTACCTTCTAATGTTTTTAGTCTTTCCAAACATAGGTTACATTATTTTTCTGAAGACAAGTTGGGTTTAAATTTACATATATTTTTTATTTTTAAGGTTTTCGTTTATAAGACACAGTGAAAATGTAAAAGAAAATGCATTTTCTTCTTTTTATAACACAGCTTTTACAAAATGTTTGCAATCCCAAATATTTACCCCAAAATATAATCATCAAAATATGAGTATTTCTAGATAAAGCAGTGGAATGGTAAAGTTTACACAAAATGTTTTCATTTTACTTTATGAGAGTTACAGTATCTCACAAATCTGAGTACACCCCTCACATTTTTGTAAATATTTTATTATACCTTTTCATGTGACAACACTGAAGAAATTACACTTTGCTAAAAAGTAAAGTAGTGAGTTACAGCTTGTATAACAGTGTAAATTTGCTGTCCCCTCAAAATAACTCATCACACAGCCATTAATGTTCAAACCGCTGGCAACAAAAGTGAGTACACCCCTAAGTGAAGATGTCCAAATTGGGCCAAATTAGCCATTTTCCCTCCCTGATGTCATGTGACTCATTAGTGTTACAAGATCTAAGGTGCGAATGGGGAGCAGGTGTGTTAAATTGGGTGTTCGCTCTCACTCTCTCATACTGGTCACTGGAACTTCAACATGGCACCTCATGGCAAAGAACTCTCTAAGGATCTGAAAAAAAAGAAATGTCGCTCTACACAAAGATGGCCTAGGCTATAATAGGATTGCCAAGACCCTGAAACTGAGCCTCAGCATGGTAGCCAAGACCATATACAGGCGGTCCCTGGGTTACAAACATCCAACTACTACTTACAAATGGAGGGAGACAACAGGAAGTGAGAGGACATCTACCCCTAGGAAGGGAAATTAACTCTTGTAAAAGTTATCATGGGAAAAAGGTGTCTTCAATGAAGCTTTATCAACGATCCTTGTTCATACAACAACCTAAAATTTTCAAAATTCAATTGTCATCAGGACAGAAAGTGAGGTGAAATCTTCTGGACAGAGGCACAGGCAGCATAGCAAATTATACAGGGGTGTTAACCCTTCCCAATGCTATCCAAAAAACTTAAAAATATTTTTTTGGCTGGAGCTACACTTAATAAATGTACCTGTTCCAACTTCCAAACAAATTCAACTTAAGAACAAACCTACAGACCCTTTTTTGCTTGTAACCCGGGCACTGCCTGTAGTGGTTTAACAGGACAGTTTCCATTCAGAATAGGCCTCTCCATGGTTGACCAAAGAAGTTGAGTACACATGCTTAGTGTCATATCCAGAGGTTGTCTTTGGGAAATAGACGTATGAGTGCTGCCAGCATTGGGAGTGTCATGGTTTGGGGCTGCACGAGCGCTGCCGACACTGGGGAGCTACAGTTCATTGATGGAACCATGAATGCCAACATGTAATGCAGAGCATGATCCCCTCCCTTTGGAGACTGGGCCACAAGGCAGTATTCCAACATGATAATGACCCCAAACACACCTCCTCATGTGTCCTGGGATCCTGACGTCACTTCCTGGCGGTGATGCGGGACGCTTACAGAAACGCATTTGCGGAGCATGCGCTCCTTCTTCAGGTCTGCTCCGTAAGCGTCCTGCATCACCGCCAAGAAGTGACGTCATGATCCCAGGACACACAAGGCTCTGCGTTCCACCAGCCGATGGGGAGCCCACGGGCATCACCGAGGCCGCCTCACCGCATACAGAGGAACACCCCTGCCTCTATTTCCGGGACCTCTCTGCTCCAGTGATGCCCCAGATGAAAAATCTCAATTTCTTCACGATGTGCCTTTAACCCACCTGTTTATGTGACTGTATTACTTCTTTGCACCTTATTAATCAAAAAGAACAGATCCTGCACATGCTGATGTACAACAAGTACAAAGAGGAGTACTTCACCAGCCCATGGCGCTGTCCATGTGTTCACCTCCTTTGTTTGTATGCTTTTAAGCTGAGATGTCCTGGTTGCTGCTGCTCCTCTCTCACTCCACTGGGGGGGGGGGGGGGGGTGGATCAAAACAATTCAAATCTGTAAAGAGAAGCGCACGCAACCTCGGGCAATAACGCTTTATTAAAGGACAATAACACAGTACATTGGAATTGCACTCACACTTTTTCTTTAAGGCAATCGCTTTACAGCATTCCAACAGGAGCTACTCGCTCCTCCCGTCCCTCCTGATGGTGACTCTGCGGTCTCCTCATCCGCGGCTACCGCCGATGTATCCCCGCTCTTTGCACCTTATTAAAATGTGTTGCTGCACTTAGAAGGCGCTGCACTTTTTTCCTCTTTTCTCCCCCCAGAGATCCATTCTGTCTCTCCCGCCGGCAGCTGCTACAGTGGACAGTTATCCCCTGACCCCCTTGGCTTTTTTCCTTTTCCCTACTTCCCCCCTCATGGTCCCCAGGACCAGCCCACACTGAGACTTCCACTTGCGCCAATTTACCCCAAACTATTGAAAGAGCGCAAGGTCTCTAACGTCCACCAGCTCTGTGATGTTGTCATAGAGGAGTGAAAGAGGACTCCAGTGGCAACCTGCAAAGCTCTGGTGAACTCTATACCCAAGAGGGTTAAAGCAGGTCAGGAAAATAATGGTGGCCACACAAAATATTGACACTTTGTGCCAAATGTGCACAATTTAATTTGGGGGTGTAATCACTTTTGTTGCCAGCGGTTTAGACATTAATGGCTGTGTTTCGAGTTATTTTGAGGGGACAGCAAATTTACACTGTTATACAAGCTGTACACTCACTACTTTACATTGTAGCAAAGTGTAATTTCTTCAGTGTTGTCACATGAAAAGATATATTAGAATATTTACAAAAATGTGAGGGGTGAACTCATTTTTGTGAGATAATGTATATTCCACTTTTGACATTACATTGCAATGGATGGAGAAAAAAATATTTTTTTTTTTGTGGAGTGCTCTTTAAGAGCAAGATTGAAAGCCCAGGGATTGACTATTTCAGATTCTAGGTTTAGCCCTAAAGCCACTGAAATAGCATGACAACCAGGCAACTGGAATATGGGAAGGGCAGCCATTAAAAAGCCCATTAGCATAACAGTAAAACTTATATCTTATCTTATAAAATCTTATAGACAGAAACATTGTTATTATGTATGTTTATAATTGGGTTTCTGATTTGACAACTATTGTATTACCCACAGCACGCTAATGCAATATTAATTTCTAGCTGTGCCATTTGAGCTATATAGTATTAAAATATATTCATCAAGTCCCATTTACACAACAGCTGGAAGCTGCGTGGCAAATGGAAAAAATTAATATACCGTATTTTTCACTCCATAAGACGCACCTGACCATAAGA
Organism: Pelophylax lessonae; assembly: GCF_965119305.1. Lineage (NCBI taxonomy): Eukaryota > Metazoa > Chordata > Amphibia > Anura > Ranidae > Pelophylax > Pelophylax lessonae. Next base: position 110,271,241 of record NC_138771.1, read on the forward strand.
CACACCCAGGTTTTAGAGGAGGAAAACAAGAAAAAATATATTCTGAATCAAATGGTGTACTAAAATATTTAATAAAATATATCAGAATAATATTTTAACCATGTAAAGTGAACAGCTGTCAACAATGGCATTAAGAACCATCATCACTGTCATTACCAAATGAGTAAAGACTTTAAGGTTCGAGTCCTCTTTTAGTTTTCTGGGAACCCCAAGAACTCATCATCGCTAGTGTCAGAATTTATGAAGCTCCGTTGCTCCAATCACTGACATCACTTTCTTCGCTATCTTCATATACGATACTATCTTAGGTGTCATCTAAGGCATTGCTAATGCCACATTTTGGCATGACTGTACAATGATTTTCTTCTTCACTGAGTGCCATAATGTTTTCACCCATTCACAAACTTGAGTGATAGTTGGCCTCTTTATTCATCCAGTAGGTGTCAGATCATGATTACTAGAAGCCACCCATTTGCTCCACTTTTCTTGCATAAAAACTTTAAATGGTTTGTTGATGGAAAAATTGTGAGGCTGCAACTGGCTGGTAAGAGTCTTCACTTCTTTAAAGCACTATTTTGTAGTTTTGCTAATATGTGCTCTTAACTGGGTAAGCACTAATAAGGCAGATTTTTTTTCAGAAGCCTTCCAGGACATTTGGACCACACTTTTTCAACTCATACTCTTATTCCATTATTGTCCATCCATCCTTTCTCGTGAAAATGTACAACAACTCCTTGTGGAATCACTTCTTTTCGAAATGTTTTCCTTTTGAAAATAATATGGGCGGCTATTTGGTGCCATTTGCACAGCAGGACATTGCAACCATGTAATGGGTTTTCACTCCTCCCACAGTGTGACGTGCAGCCAGGTCGTGGCCATTCACTGAAGGGCTGGCCTGGCACTGCTGCACCACTGCCTTGGACTCCACCTCTCTTCTGCCACAGGGGAGCCGAGCGGCCGGCCCGGTATTTTAACACAGCGGCGGATGCGGCAACAGGGAGGGGGTCTGGTCAATATTCGCTCCATAAAATGCACAGACATTTCTCCCCATTTTTGGGGGGGGTGTGTCTTATGTTGGGAAAAATATGGTAAATCATGAAAAAACTCAAATATAGAGATGCAGAAATGCCAGGAAACCGGGAGTCCATATTTCATAGCTTATATTTTTTATTAGCACTAAATACTGTACTTCACCTTAAAATGCACAAGGTAAACATGAATTGAAAGGCCTGCTTAGCATACCCAAGATTGTTTAGAGATGTGACATTTACAGAGTATTTATTAGAGATAATTAAATAATATAGGGTTTAGCAATTTGTGATAAACAGTGTTCCGATATGGCCAGAGAGAATTTACAGCCAATATACATTTATAAATAATTAGGCTTATTCCTATTTACCCTTCCTAGAAAAACACAATATATTGTTTTCATGGGCATTCATCAAAAAACAATTTAACTGGAGGACACATTTGTAGCAGAATTGCAGAATTGGGCCGATTACAATCAGTACAGATTCATTTCACATTCATTAAAATTAGCTGAAGACCAACCCATTTAAGGTGAGCTTTAGTTAGATAAGTATGAGTTTTCAGGTTGTACTCACAAAAAAGGGGAACTGAATGACACATTTTTAGCAGAATTGGGCAGATGGCAATTAAAGTCAATACCAATCAATTTCGGGTTAGCTTTTGGTTTGGATAGGTAGGCACTGGTTTCCAATCTACGAAGCATTTGCAGTTTATTCTTTATGTCAATAATTATTTCCTAGTTAATCTAGAAATAAAAAAAAAAAAACCTGATAGGCACAGCATACAGAACATAGTAGAGAACAGACCTGCATGCTCCGCATCTCACAGTGATCCCTGCCCTTACCCCCCACCCCACTCAGATTGGAGGGAGGAGGAGGGTTGCTAACCCTGTGCAGTCTCTGCCTGTGCTGTGTATTCACTGCACAAGCAGAGCCAGGGATGTTAGCTATCCGCTGACAGTTCACATTCAGTACAACAGGTCACATCTGGCAGGAACCTGCAACACTTTTCTATATTGAAAGCTGCCCTATTCCCCCCATTATGCAGGCACAGACCTGTGCTAGATTTTATTTCACTCTGAAATAGAAACTGGTGCAGGTAGCAAATAGACCTGAGACAGTTCTATCTGCTGTGTTAATGTGGCATACATAACTTAACTTATACTTATAATGGCAGAGAAAGCTTAAAGGATACGTTCACCTTTGGGAGCATGTTGCACATTACACCTATATTTAGGGTGTAACATGCTCCTGCAGTCCCCCCCACACCCCTCCCCCTTTGACAGAAGCTCTTCTCCATGCACCCCCTGTCACAAGCTAAAAATCGCATGGCTGAGCAGGGCACTGCCCACACAGCAGCGTTATTCATGCCCAGTGATTCGTGAATTAATGAACTACAAGTACCATCTTCTTCAGCGGCAGGTGGCTTGTAGTTTTCAATGAACTGCAAGGGTGCTGCTGAGTACTCTTGTAGTTCCTTAATCTTCCTGTTCTTTAGTAACTGTCTTCCCATACGGGAGTTATGGGCAGGCAGATATACCAAGAGTATGCAGGAGCCTGACATCGCACCCATGATATGCTGATCAAAAATAAAATAATATTATACAAATTTATAAATCCAATTTTTTTCTGCAGAAATATGTATTGTGCATGTATTAGTTTTTTCCCCAAAAGGTTAACTACACCTTTATTTAATGTTTTAAGGTTTAAAAATTGGATTTTTAGGGTGCCAGAAGAAACAGTATACCAAGATATTTGAATTATAAAATCACATAAATTGTATTATACTTTAACAAAAGTTTTAAAACAAGTTGATCATAAAACCATCATAATGAAATTCATGCAGTCATAATATGTGCACAGTAGTTTCCGCTCAACATGTTTCACCATTCAATGACTTACAGAATGCAAACACTGTACAAAATATCATAACACTATAAGTAAATAAAAAAAAAAATTCACATTATAAGGCGGAACATATGAATTATATTGAAATGTCTTAACACTAATTTTCAGACTATATCAGTGTGTTTTTTTACAGTTAACGTCATGATTAATAGGTGATCTGATAGGCAATCTTACCCTGAATGCTCATCAAAATCAATAGACAATGAAATGTTGAAACCAGAGAGATTGCAGTTAGGGATATCAATGTGCCATAGAAGAAATATAGCCCAATATGAAAACCTAGAAAGAAGAGTAAAGATAAACCAACTCAAAATTATAGGAGACAAGAGCACTGAATTATCCTGTGAGGTCCCTTAAACATGGGGCAACACAATATTATATTTCAGATTAGATAGTGGGGACCCACTGTCTTAGACAGCCAACAGAGAAGACTCCCAAATGAAATTAGGGATTAGATAAAATCACCTTTAATTCATTCCCTCACATGTGTCAGCTTTTTTATTATATAGCATGAATTTAAAATATGCTTAGCCATGCAGATTATGTAAAGTACAGATACAATGGAATTGATTTGCTAAAGGCAAATAGGCTGTTCATTTTGCAAGGGAGTTTTCGCCAGAGCTTAATGAATGTGATGAAATTTAAATTTGTAAAGAATACCAAATAATGTGCAAAGAAAAAAACTGAATTTTTGCGTGCATATGATTGGATGATGGAAGTCACTAGAGCTTCATCTCATTCACTAAGCTCTGGGGAAATTTGCTTTGCAAAGAACAATTTCCCTTGCAAAGTGAAGAGTCTATTTGCCTTTAGTAATCAACCCTAGTGCATATTTAGACTGATGATTCTTTATACATTGATATGTAATTTATTAGTGGGCAGGCAGTAACTGTATTTACCATAGTTAATTGTACATGTCACCAAATGGTCGTAGGTAGAAAAGGCGAAGCCAGGCTGTCAATCACAGTCCACATGTCAGACACCTCCTTCCTTCCTGTGACACTTATTTGTTACTATTTTTTGTATTTTTCATTGGCCACGGGAACTCATGTAAGATACCGAGTTGGGCTTAGTCATTGAACTTTGACAAATTCAATTTACCTCTAACAATTTTTATAAAAAACATACAATTTAACCTTTTGGTCGTAAATTGCTTTGAGCCATGAAAAGTTTTCTGGTTGAAAGTGATTGGAAAAGACATAAATTGTTTTATGTATAGACACTATTAATCATAATCAAACATCATCACACACTGATTATAATTTCATGTATGATCTGTCAGTAGAGAGGGAATTTCCAAAATGAACATTTTGCAATCATTAATATGCACTATACCTTTGCAGAACTCTTGTGCTTCTTTTCTTAAATGGCTGCTGTTGATGAGATGCAAACTTGCCTGCATGCTAATAATTTAAATTTAAGAAATGCATTTCCTCAGTGGGAGTTTTTCCAAGCAGAAAGCAAGTGCTAAATTGTTTTAAGTGTTTGAAATTGAACATGTTTTGCTTAGCAGAGAGTGAAAATAGTCAACTGCATACCATATCCCAGCATAGTAAGCTAGATCCTGAAGGAGTTCGTGGGAGGCTGGATAATACAAAGCTGCTGTTCCACTTATTATTTCCACTGTTTGCCAAGATGTTTCCCACTAGGTGAGATGGAAGAGCAAGAGGACTTTTAACCTTTCTAACCTTATGTGCTTTAAAGCCTGCAGTGTGAGATGGATCTGTTTCAAATCACAGCACACATGTGCTTCTCACTTGTGTCTCCCAGGAGACAGTTAGCTTAGACAGGCAAACTTATTTTTAAGTGACGTGTAGAGATCTGTCAAATTTCACACTTAGCAGCAAACCTCAAGACAAACCTTTAAAATCATCATTCATTACTGCTCTGAGGCACTTGATATATCTTTATAGTTCAATGTTTAATAAAATATGAGAACCCTAAGCTTTCATGAATAATAAACAAGTACAAGCCAGTAATGATGTTTCTGTAACAATTTATTTTCAAGTTCCCTTAAAGTGGTTGTAGAGGCTTAAGGTTTTTACCTTAATGCATTCCCTGCATTAAGGTAACAAACCTTCCATGGTCAGCCCCCCCCCATATACTTACCTGAGCCCGATCTTGATCCAGCGTTGTGCCTAAGAGCAGTGGCACTGCTCAGTCTCCTCACAGCAGACTCAACAGAAGCAGTAGCCATTGGCTCTTGCAGCTGTCAATCAAATCCTGTCAGGAGGGAGCAGGGGTGGGTCTGAGTCATGTTGTGTGTGTCGAAAGATTAGGCCCCACACCCTAAGGCTCCTTTCACACGGTCCGCCTCTGCCGGCGGACTCCATGCTGCTCAGCGGGGATCGATTCGCCGATCTCCGCTGAGCAGGCGGGTGACAGCTCCGTCTCCGCTATGTGTGCAGAGAGGGAGCTCTCAGATCCCCGCTGTCCTCTATGGGGGAATCGGATGAGAATGTACTGCCTGTCCATTCTCATCCGATCCCATCCGATCCGCTGGACGGATGGAAAATAGGGTTTCCATCCGTCCGGATTTCACGGATAGGATCGAAATCGGATAGCAGAGGGTTCAGTGGAGATGTCTCCTCTGATATCCACTGCCCCAGAGGGATGCATGGAGGATCCGATCAGGTCCGCCTGAAAAACTGATAGGCAGATCTGATCGGATCATTCGTGTGAAAGGACCCTATGTGTAAGGTGTGGGACCCCTGGATCTCTACCGTTGCCCCTTCTAAATTCCAGACCACCCTTCTCTCTCTTTAAATGCCTCATGGACGCACACCCCGCAGGACCTGTCCCCCCCCCTTTCATCTCCCCCTTCCTCTTCCCCACCCCTTCTTTAGCCTTTCTCTATTGTCGTCTCTCTTTTTGTTTGTCCTACTTTCTCACTCTTCCTTTCTTTCTTGTCTTTGTCTCGTACTGTTGTTTTACTTCCCGGCTTGGTACTCTCTGGTCCAGCCTTTGTTTGCTCATTGGAACGTAATGAACCTTTTCCTTATGATGACCTTCCTACATTGTGACATAATAAGGGACTTTAGGTCCCCTCCTGTGCTCTTCTGCCTGTTGATGTTCATTATTTGGTCCGTGTTGTTTCCCGGTTGGTGCACGTACTATGTCTGTAACATGCTCTGCCAATATCTATTTCTCTGCGTTCCAGTTTTTTCTTTACTCATTGTACACATGTATCGTGTTTTTGATGTATGTTAATGCCTTTTTTTTCAAAATAAAAACTTTTCTACAAGAAAGGACCCTATGTGGAAGACATGCATTTTGTAAGACACTGTGTATCTTAGACAAGTTTCATGGAGTTTTGTTTTTCATAAGATATCGCTTTTAGCTTTTTGCAACCTTTTTTTTTTTTTTAGTGCTGCTTTTAGCCTCTTCCATCCACTTCCTTTCTACATGCACTTTTGTCCAACACTGGCTGCATTTTTTAGTTCTGGAACAGATTCCTAGTATTGGCAGTCATAGACCATGCCCATGCAGTATGCCTTGTCAAAGCCATCTGTAGTTTCCACCAAGGGTGCATACCACAACAACACAATCACCTTTAGTCTCCACCAAGGGTGACAACTCAGAAGCACAGTTAGAAGACATTATGCACTCTATAAAAGGAAGTTAAGGGACCCCCATGGCAGGATCACCAGGTATTCTTTTAATGAAAGCTGTGATTTAAAAATATTGGCGACAACTTATAAAACTGAATTAACACGTTAAACTGTAATGTGACTGTGTATAGATCGACTTCAATGTAGTGATTCCTACCCTTGTATCAATGTTTCATAAACATTTTTTTCTGATTATGGTTTATGATTCCAAATACAGTATACATGGTGGTATCCATATTTGGTCATTTTATATGAAGCCTTTGATTTGCAGTGCTTCATAGTAGCTATGCCCATTCCTTCCTTTCATACCAACCAGGTGATCCCTGAGGACACGCAAAAAAAAAAAAAGTGATTAAAAAAAATGACTTCTGTGGGCACATAGGAAAGGGGGGTTCAGGTTTAGGCACAGGAAAAGGGAAGGTAGGGTTTAATAAATATGAGGGTCAGGGGTGGATGTGAGTATAGGTCTTGTTTTTATAAACAATTATTTCTGTATCAATACATCCCATTGACTTTGGGGTCACATTACACAACACAATATAAATTATGCATACATCTGTACTGCCTAGATCATGGCTTTTTAAATAGAATATATGTCTTAAAGTAGAACTATAGGCAAAACCTTTTTTTTTTTTTTTTTTTTTTTTCATTTTGACTAGAATAAGGGAGGGTTATAACCCCTGTCAGAGTTTTTTTTTTATCATCTGTGTCCCATTGGGGCGATTTCCCTTCACTTCCTGTCCCATAGCTAAACAGGAAGTGAGAGGAAATCCCTGCAGAATAAGAAAATTCCTTGGGGACCCCCAGGTCACCAGAACTAGTGTCCTCATTGGAAGATTTTCCCTCTATTACTTTTCTGGGGACAACCCAAAATGTGGGATTTTCTTTTACTTTCACTTTCAATAATAATGGTAAACAGGACAAATAGAGAGGGGGAATCTCCCTAACGCTGGCACAGACAGCACTAAAAACAGACAAGTTTCTCCACTCTATCCAAAATTAAAAAAACTTTTGCCTTTATTTTTACTTTAAGTTTGATATTACAAATGCTGGTAATACTGTAGAAGCTGGCCACTTGAGACAGGTCATATTAATTTCCCGAGATTGTACACTTAATACTTTATTTATAGATCTATCAACATCTTTTTTAAAAATCAGTGAAAGTCATTAGGTCTTATAAACACATCTTGGCTTCCTTCATCATAGAGACTGAAGCGGTGTATTGATCTGTGGAATCACTGGCATTGTAACAATTTCGAAGATAACCACAAACACAGCCTAGAAGAGTAAACAACCACTATGTTCATCTTCAATAGCTCTAGCGTGGTTATAAGTGATGACATAAGTAAAGTATTCTGAATTAAGCTTTTAATGATAAGCAGTCAAATTAAATTAGAAAATAGAATTTTGTGTTTATTCTTTACATTTGTGTTAATTCACTCTTCTATTTTTAAATCACCTACAACTATTAGAATAACAAAGTGGCTAGTTTATAAAGACTTTGCAAAATAGGTCAAGTTAACTGATCTCCTTAATAAAGCAATGCTCTGGAGGCTGGGGGGCTAGATAAATTATGGAAAAACTTTTGAAAGTTTGGAACAAGAGTACCATTTTTGAAAACACGCTTAGACAAAGTCTATCTGTTAAGATAAAAGCAATATGATAGCATAAAATTATACAACTAAAGTTCTGTAGGACAGTGACATATTACAGAAGAATATCAACAAGATGTGGAAAAACGTAAAGTTGTGCACCTAGGCTCCCCATACATGTGTCCTAGTTGGGGAAATTCATCCTCATTATGTATCATGGTGACAATTACCAATGGCAGAAAGAGCTAGGAAAAGTTATCATTGTAACCAGAAAAGAAGTAGAAGGTATTTATTACAATAGAACACCTATTTCAATGACAACTCTCAAAAGCACAATTTCCCCTTTTGGGGATGGCTCCATTGCTGTGTCTCTCTGTCAGGAAGTTAACAGAAATTTTCCTAAGGGCATAGACAACAATAGAAACACTTCCACACTTTAAGCACTTTAAGACTTAAAAAAAAAAACTAGTCCCCTTGTTAGAAGAGTTCCCAATACATTAATATGAATAAAATAAAAAATATATGTGTGTATATATATATATATATATATATATATATATATATATATCAAAGGTTTCCACTGGAATCCTCTTCTACTCCTACATGATGACATCATCGAGCTGGTGGATGTCAGAGACCTTGCGCTCCTCCACCTTCCCTTTGAGGATGCCCCACAGATGCTCAATAGGGTTTAGGTCTGGAGACATGCTTGGCCAGTCCATCACCTTTATCCTCAGCTTCTTTAGCAAGGCAGTGGTCGTCTTGGAGGTGTGCTTGGGGTTGTTATCATGTTGGAATACTGCCCTGTGGCCCAGTCTCCAAAAAAAGGGGATCATGTTCTGCTTCAGTATGTCACAGTACATGTTGCCATTCATGGTTCCCTCAATGACCTGTAGCTCCTCAGTGACGGCAGCACTCATGCAGCCCCAGACCATGACACTCCCACCACCATGCTTAACTGTAGGCATGACAATCTTGTCTTTGTACTCCTCACCTGGTTCCCACCACACACGCTTGACACCATCTGAACCAAATAAGTTTGTTTTGGTCTCATCAGACTACAGGACATGGTTCCAGTAATCCATGTCCTTAGTCTGCTTGTCCTCAGCAAATTGTTTGCAGGCTTTCTTGTGCATCATCTTTAGAAGAGACTTCCTTCTGGGATGACAGCCATACAGACTAATTTAATGCAGTGTGCGGCGTATGGTCTAAGAACTGAGAGGCTGACCCCCCACCCCTTTAACCTCTGCAGCAATGCCGGCAGCACTCATACGTCTATTTCCCAAAGACAACCTCTGGATATGACGCTGAGCACATGCACTCAACTTCTTTGGTCAACCATGACGAGGCCTTTTCTGAGTGGAACCTGTCCTGTTAAACTGCTGTAGGGTCTTAGCCACTGTGCTGCAGCTCAGTTTCAGGGTCTTGGCAATCTTCTTATAGCCTAGGCCATGTTTATGTAGAGCAACAATTCTTTTTTTGAGATCCTCAGAGAGTTCTGACCAGTAAAGTGAGAGCGATAACACCAAATTTAACACACCTGCACCCCCTTCACACCTGAGACCTTGTAACACTAACGAGTCAGAAGACATGAGAGTCATGGGAGGAAAAATGGCTAATTGGGCCCAATTTGGACATTTTTCACTTAGGATTGTGCTCACTTTTGTTGCCAGCGGTTGAGACATGAATGGCTGTGTGTTGAGTTATTTTGAGGGGACACCAAATTTACACTGTTATACAAGCTGCTCACTCACTACTTTACATTGTAGCAAAGTGTCATTTCTTCAGTGTTGTCACGTGAAAAGTTATAATAAAATATTTACAAAAATGCGAGGGGTATACTCACTTTTGTAAGGTACTGTATATATATATATATATATATATATATACACATACACTATATTACCAAAAGTTTTGGAACTCCTGCCTTTACATGCTTAATATTGAGTTGGCCCACTCTTTGCAGCTATAACAGCTTTAACTCTTCTGGGAAGGCTGTCCACAAGGTTTAGGAGTGTGTCTATGGGAATGTTTGACCATTCTTCCAGAAGCGCATTTGTGAGGCACTGATGTGGACAAGAAGGCCTGGCTTGCAGTCTCTGCTCTAATTCATCCCAAAGGTGTTCTATCGGGTTGAGGTCAGGACTCTGTGCAGGGCAGTCATATTCCTCCACCCCAAACTTGATCATCCATGCCATTATGGACCTTGCTTTGTGCACTGGTCCAAATCATTTGGCGGAGGGAGGATTATGGTGCGGGTCGTTTTTAAGAAGTTGGGCCTGTCCCCTTAGGTCCAGTGAAGGGAACTCTTAAGGCATCAGCATACCAAGACATTTTGGACATTTTCATGCTTCCAACTTTGTGGGAACAGTTTGGGGTTGATCCTACCTGTTCCAATATGACTGTGCCCCAATGCACAAAGAAAGGCCCATTAAGACATGAATGAGTGAGGTTGGGGTGGAGGAACTTGACTGCCTGCACAGAGTCCTGACCTTAACCCGATAGAACACCTTTGGGATGAATTAGAGCGCAGACTGCAAGCCAGTCCTTCTCTTCAACATCGGTGTCTGTCCCCACTAATGTTGTAAGAGGATTGCTGCGCGTAATGAGGATAACACACTTAATTAGATAAAACAATCAATACAGCTGCCAACACCTGAATCACAGAAACCAGATCTAAGGAGAATAGTACATGGTGAATGGTGTAGACATGGTGTCTATAAACTTTCAATATAAATGAACATAGAGTCCATCAGTCCATGGTATGATCATGCAAGACAATATGATTCATATTAATGATAATGGAGAGATTCCACAAAAACTGTGCTGTGTAGTCCAAAATGAAAACATGCAAGTAATCCACAATCCAAAGCCAAGTATGAAGACAGCCGCCACCATAGGAAATGAATTGGACTCTTACCAAAACACCATGATGCTTGTTACAGGGATCATAGTTAGTGGAGGGTCAAGCCTAGATCTGCAATAAGAGAGGTCTCACACCAGCTCCTTCCTCGATCGTACCCACTCCTCTCAGGGATAAGTCATATGGAGAGAAAGGACAGCTCCCATAGCGTAATACTGTCAAATGGCTTTATTATGTGTTAAAACGACAAATGGCAACTTACATTTGGCTGGAAAGATAAGGCATGTAATGTGGAGTCTCCTAAACCCGGTATCCCACCAGGAAAATGGCCGCCGCATCCCCCGTCGGTAGCAGCGTGACGTGCCGCAAGCTCCTCCTACTAATGTGCTTCTGTAAAATAGTCAAACATTCCCATAGACACATTTCTTAACCTTGTGGACAGCCTTCCCAGAAGAATTAAAGCTGCTATAGCTGCAAAGGGAGGGCAAACTCAATATTGAAACCTACGGATTAAGACTGGGATGCCATTAAAGTTCATGTGCGTGTAAAGGTAGGCATCCCAATACTTTTGGTAATTTAGTATATATATCCTAAAGCTAGAGTAATACATTTGTCTTTTATTGTGGTAGTCTTAAAGCTTGGTTTTCCTCATTTCCATCTAATATTACAATTCTTTCTTTTTAACTGGCTTTTTTAAAGTATTTTGACATGTACCAATTATATACGCCTGATATAATTAATGTGTTGTCAGCTGATTTTATTATGGAAAGTTGTAGTATTTATTTGTTTATGATAGATGCAAAAAAAAGAAACGGTTGATCCTGCCAGAAATACTTTGAGTTGATAACTTCTTGTACACACTGTCTCTGCCGCACTGTTAATCAGTCATCAATTTTACCAATTCCCACTGTGGGCTACAGAACACATTCCCCTTATGTTACGGAAAAGAGGAGAGGTGGTCATTGTTTCTGTTGATTTAAGACACTGCTCCCTACAGATACTGCACAGTGAATGAACATTGCCACCCAAGAACATATAGTATATTACTTGCAGAATCACCAGTTAAAAATAAAGTAAAAAAGTCAGAAAGAAAATAAAACTAATACACTCACCACATCTATAATATATTACATCTTGTTTTGGGGTTTAGATGCACATAACGATTCATTAATGTACAAAGAAAATGTATGTTGTCTTTATCTGCAATGTACATGGTTTATAATAAATAAACCCCACTTAATTTATTTTTCCAATGAAAATAAGAAAATGTATTTATTAAAAGATTTGAAGAAGTATTCTAGCTTTCTTTGACCAAACCCACTCTTACCATGCATCCCCATCACCTGCGCAGTTTTATATAGTCTACCTTATATGTTCTATCATCAGTATCACACTTAGTATCCTCCTTAATTCAAAGTCAATAAGGTCATGATGCTTGTCTAGTCTAATTCCTGTTTATATGCTTTAGTCACTTACCACCACCATTCTTTTTTTCCTTTTTAATAATTATTTCTTTATTACTACATTTTTCATTGGAAGCTGCGCTGAAGCTATAAATAATTTGCATTAAAGTAGCTTTATGGTTCATGAATTTTTATCTGACGGTAGGGACGCCACCAATAGAAGCCCAGGAACTGTAATTTAGTCATGATTTATTGTAATTCTACATTGTGCTCCTTTAATTTGTCATCATAAGGAGACAGTTTATTAAATACTCAGCTCAGGTTTTGGAAACATATGAAAAATGGATGTGGATAGCAAAAATGTGGAAATCGATGAGCCATAATCATTGCATTAGTAGAGCAATTGTCTGAGAGAAGGCCATCACTAAGTTGCTGCCTCCTTCTGTATTTCATCTAGAGATTACGCTAATTCATTTCAATGACCTTAGTTAATGTTGTTTATTAGGACTTGACATTTACCAAGAAGTCATAAATCAAGCAGTACTGGTGCACAGATAAATCCTGTTTACTGTACTTCTTCTTTGTTCACCACAGAAAACACATTTGTAAAGTGATCCCTGACTTCCATGTAAGAATCTTTGTTGCGTTTATTTTTTAAGTAAGTTAAAAATATTAATATGCATGTTTTGGCGCCCTAAATTTTATCTTTTTTAATTAAATGCATATCCCTTCGAATTACTAGAGAATGTTTGAATGTCACAACTTCAGAAACATTATCATTAAGCATCAAATCAAGAGATGTTTTTACAGTTAAAAATATAAACATGACCAAATGTGTAACTATATTTTTAAGCCTTGAAATGTGTAAGCGGATGCAAAGGACTGCTGTACAAACCAAAGTAATTCCCCGCATGTCAACTATATACATTACGGAGAATTTTAGTGATCTTCATTATGGACTCTTACTTCTTTTGCTATGTGGATAATGGAAAAGGCCATATGTCTTTTCACTTGCAGCGCACAAGGATCTTCCTACTTTAACCACATGACGTCTCCTAAGGTTGTAATTGGAAACACTGCAGCTCTCCAGCATTACTTTTTGAGTGCAACACTCCTTGCAAATTACATGCGTACAATGTAGTAGTGCATTAGGTCTATGGAACTGGACATGCCATACCTCTGTGCCGACACATGGAAAAGCAGTGAGCCAAATTACAGGATAGATGACGAGAATTCTGTGAAATCCTGCCTACCAACTGCTACCTTGCCATAGATGCAAACAAGAGAATTTTTCTTTTTGACAGTTTTAGAAAAAGTATACATTTCTTAGATGCAATTATATTAGTATTTGGCAAAACAGATTTTTCGTTTTCTATTAACCATAAACATTATTCCAAATAAATAACATAATTCCCCAACAGCCCATAAGTATTGTTATTTCAAAACCCCCTAACTCACACTTGGCTTTAAGGTGGACCTAACATCAGATCTATGTTTTCACGTTAAATGCATGCAACCAGCGGATCGAATGAAAAAAAAAATAACAGATCACCGCATCCACACAAACAATGTGGATGCAGGGATACTTCCTGCTGCACTATTGTACTCTGACAGTGGACCCCCCTGCCATCGTCAGAATACATCAGAATACACAGATCAGAGCTGCCGTCATGGTTTTCCAGCAGGACCTTTCAACAGAAGCTGGACGTTAGAACAGATAGCAGTGCACACAGAGAGAACTTTGACCAGTTCCTACTGAACAGGCTGATTTTCCTGATTAACACTCCCAGGTATTCAGAGAGTTTAAAGGACTCCTCATGAAAATCATTTCATTTTTTTCTCTTGATAAAGAATCGTCATTGTTCAGGCATTGTCGACGGTCAGCATCTACTTCCTAGAGATGCTGGTTTAGACATGACATAATCATGTAAATCCCAGTGTAATGATGGCAGTCTCCCCCCACTGCCACCAGAATGTGACAAATGCACTCAGCTCATGGAACAACAGTCTAAGTGCTAGCAGACTGGGAGTAATTTTCACTGGGGTAAGCTAACGCTGCAGTTAAACTTTTACACACCTAAATTGTAGCCACTAACACATGTTTTGATGGAAACATGCACCGGTCACGGCATCAACTATAACTATTCTGACTTTTAACACTTGCTTGTATGCAAGACAGAAATGTACTAGAGGTAAAATATGGTAGATTTCTTCAAAGAGGCAAGGATTCTTTCATTTATGATTAGAGCATATAGAGATTTAAGTTACCAATGTTAAAATAAAGTAAAACCTTGGACTGAGAGTAACTTGGTTTGAGAGTGTTTTGCAAGACAAGCAAAATGTTTTCATAAATTTTGACTTGATAAACAAGCGACATATTGATATAAGAGTAGCGTCATGTCACAACTGAGTATAAACAAGAAGAGAGGCACATCTAAGTGTAGCAATATGGTTACATTTAATGAAGGTACAACATTTAGCAACTCACATGGTTGATGATTAAAACAGGCACATCTACGTATGCAGGCATCTGGGGTAAAGCTGTCCACATAGACCATCCTCCGCACCACCATTGACATCATCCCTTCTGAACTGCGCTCCATGAACACTTCAAGCCTCACTTTCAGATCGCTCTACTGCAGGGTAGTCTTCCAGGTCACGATTGCAGACTGACAGTGGTGAGAGCTGGAGGTGTGAAGGATGGTCTACAGTATGAGGACAACTTTACCCTGGATGCCTGCATACTTAGAAGTGCCATGTGAGTTGCTAAATGTTGTACCTTTATTAAAGGTAACCATATTGCTACACTTAGAGGCACCTCTCTTCTGTTTTATACTCTATAACTCTTGCTGGATTTTGCTTCTAATCCCCTTGTGCTGGCTGCCATTTGTGGATGGACATTTTTATAGTTACACAACCTATGGATGGACTATAAACTGGAGGGCTTACGAATAAATGGTTGTGGAATGAATCATCTGAGTTTCCATTATTTCTTATGGGGAAATTTGCTTTGATATGAGAGTGCTTTGGATTACCAGCATGTTTCCAGAACTAATTATTCTCACAATCTAAGGTTTTACTGTATTGTTTTAATGAAAAGAAAAATGATTCAAGACAATATTTGCAGAAAAGATATTACAAAATAAACACTAAGCAACAATGTTGCTAAGTGTTTATGAGATTAAAAGTGAAAAGTACTTAACCAAGTTCATCTGGTGTTTGGACCTTGTGCAGAGTAAGGGAGTTAGTTGCAGAGAAGTCCGATCTGATAGAATCAACAGCTTCCATAATAAATCAGCATCCCTTGATAATTTTATTGGCAATCAAGAGAGGGTAGTGCTAAACCAACTCCTACCCAATCAAAAGAGCTGAGGTGAAGGAGTGCTAAAGCTTTTGATTATACTTCAGCAGATACTCTCCCAATGCCAATTTCTCTAACTATATCAGTATATGACCATGTGTTATAGTCTGACAACCAACACATTAATGCACAGAATGAAATTACAATTTTTCAGGCACCAAACCTGATATGATTCTTTTGTATATCTTCACCAGAATGAGTAATGTATGTCACCATCAGCTTTCTGCCCCTCTTAGTATCGCCATGATTGGTGTCTACTTGATATTCTCTTATATATTAGTGTATCCATGTTTTATGAAGGAAAGGTTATCATAGCTGGAATTATGGATTATGTGTAGAGTTGAGAGCTAGAGATGAAAGGGCAGTTTATAGGCAAGTAAAACCAGACTTACCTGTGTATTGCTTCTAGATTGTTTTATTACTATTTACAACTGCTATCAGCAGGCTCTGGTTTAATGGGGTTTAATGGCACTGCAAGTGCTGTTCATGATATTGCTAAATGTTATATAACCCTTGCTTTACCTTAAAGTGGTTGTAAACCCTAACATGTACCCAGTGAAGTGATTAGCATTGGTGATACACAGAGAGGAAACAAATACTCATAAGTTGTCGGGGATGTGACTTTTTCACACAGCTAACAGCTCTGAGCAGTGATTGGAGGGAAGGGACACTGGTCACTAGTACATAGCTCATATATGCAAATAAACATTTTGGCAAAATCAAATCAATCCTCAACTAATCTTTTCAAAGTTACACTGTCCATTATATTAGGCAAATTTAGGTGCCTAAAGGGTCTGCTTTTCCTCTTAACGTTAGGTTAACATGCACAAAGCTCTATTACCACCTATAAATCCCAATATTTTTTCAATGTGATTCTAAGAAAACAAGTATATGCAAATATTAATAAACAAATAAGTATATGAGGTAAAATAAAATATAATGTGCAATAATTGTCTAAATCTATTAGTGTCCAACAATTCTTAAAATAGTCTTTTTTATCTATCAGTAATCTGTAATCTCCCTCAGTAACTTTACATTCAATGATTGCCTTACTCCCTGGCCATTACACAAACAGTGTAGCTTGCCCAATTACCATTTTCCAGACAGCTGTGCCATACAGTTAAATGTTGTCAGGAGTGTTCACAGTAAGAATTACAGTAAGGAGTCATTAACAGTAAGAATTACAACAGTCAGGTAAATTAGCACTTGCCTACTGAAAGCATTTCTTTCCTACGAGAGCTGTCACATTGATATGTCCAAATTTAGTTTGACACAATAATACAAATAATTCCAAAGCCATTGTGTTATTAAGAAGTGTATCCGATAGATAACAGTTTGATATTCTTTACACAAATTAATGGGCATTGTATAATGATAAACAACTGGTGAGCTCTCTCCTTTTGATTGGCTTTCTCTTAGAACTATTCTTCCCTGCTCTTTTGCCAAATGTTGCTGAGTGATAATTCTCACATTTTTTGTCTGTTTTTCAAATTTGGTTTGTAGGAAGAGCCTATCAATGAATTATAGAAAGCAGAACATACTTCTTATCCTGTAATGCCCTGTTACATGTGGTTTTCTTTCACTATGGTGCTTTAGTAAATTTTATAGAAACTTAATCAAAAACATCATTCTATTTTTATTTCAGATAAAGCCACCCCATGTGGTTTATTGTGTTCTTTTTATTGTTACAGCTGTTTGAATGCTTGTAAGAACCTGAAAAATGTGGTAGCCGTGCCAGTTAGTATATTTTTATGATAATGTAGCTTTACGAATAAATGGTTTAGTGTGGAGGTTTAGGCTGTTTTTTCTGGTTTAAGTGAAGGCTTCTAATACACATTTATACCAGATATAAAACATCTGCATTTTATTGGCTGACTTTTTATCCTATTTTCTGCACAGCTTTTGTGTTCATCTATTAAAGCATAATTCTAAGCAACATGTAAATCCTATCAGTACTGATGCTGTCCAAAAAGCTTTAGATTATGTGGGAAGGTTTAGAACTTCTGTTATTTTTTTATTTTTTTAAATGCCTTCTCTGTCCCCATTTGGGAACTTTCTACACTTTCTTTTTGGGAGACTGATGGACAGGACCTAAGGGGAAATTGAGTTTTTAGTGGTGTAGGCAAGGATTTGTAAGGGCATAGAGATTTTGGTGTAGTAATGCACTGCAGCACAGTCTAGTTGCAAAAATGAAGTACAGAGATGGTAGTTTGTGTGACCTCTATGCACCTTGAAGTTTTAATTATAATTAAATAGACTCTGTCCTTTGCTCATTCTGTCATTTGCTAACCCACCTCCTGGCCTACTTTTACTCACCTTTCCAGCTCGCCTCCACCATTCCTTTTACATCTGAACCTGTTGCAAAATATCAGATATGCAGAAGAATGTGTCCCACTCTATTGATACAGATACAGATCTTGCATCTGAGCAGTCAGTTGCCAGGATCCAGCATTGCCCCATCACATAGTGGGGACATTATCAATATTTTGTAATACAAAGAAACACCAAAATAATC
Source organism: Pelophylax lessonae (assembly GCF_965119305.1). Lineage (NCBI taxonomy): Eukaryota > Metazoa > Chordata > Amphibia > Anura > Ranidae > Pelophylax > Pelophylax lessonae. The sequence goes on from NC_138771.1 coordinate 110,289,522, forward strand.
TGCGCTAAAAATGTGAGATAATAAAATGATAAATAATTGGAAAGCTACAAAGCTGAAATAATAAAGTGATAAATAAATGGAAAGCTGCAATACACTGATCTATAGACAAAAATCAATCACAAAATGGTGTACAGTGTGTAGCACTAACATTAAGACATGATGTACAAAGTGATGTGACATGAAACAAGAAATATATAAAAAATGTGTAGAAAAAAAAAAAACAAAAAAAAAAAAAAAATGTGTGACTCTGAGTGAAATCAATATTAATAAAGTCCAAAAATCACCACAAATAAGGTAATAACCACTCAAGACAAATAGTCCGTGGAGAAAAAGGAATTCCTCAAATCATCAAATAGTGCAATACTTGGTGAGTGAACCACAAGTCCCAGCAGGGATATGATGGATAGGAGGCCTTTTCCCAGCATGGAAGGAAATCGGAAAGAGCACCCGTGAGTAGGATGTAAAAAATGGCTGCTTACCAGAAATAAGGGTCCCCCAAACTAATGGGTAGACCATATGCGCAATAGACACACAGGTGATGCAATCCGTAATAATCAATCATCATATCAGGCACCAATAAGACAGACCATATATACAGCAGGAGATGTAGGTAGGGGCAGATGGATGCACCGATTATAGCTCCTCATAGTACACATCACAAGTGCCAAGCCGTAGGTACAAAGGGAGATAGAAGGAACACATAGCGTAATATTGTTTAAACTAAATAAAATCCTTTAATTAAAATTACACTTACAAAACGTCCTGATAGAAATGGCATGTCATACACAAACATGCAAGTGAATAAACTGCGGTGTCCCCGTTCACAGTGCAAAGCCGGCGTCCAAGGGGGCATGGTGACGTCACATCTGGTACCGCCCAACGCGTTTCATCATAGGTTGATGTTGTCCGGGGCGTGGCGTATTTCTGGTAAGCAGCCATTTTTTACATCCTGCTCACAGGTGCTCTTTCTGATTTCCCTCCACGCTGGGAAAAGGCTTCCTATCCATCATATCTCTGCTGGGACTTGTGGTTCACTCACCAAGTATTGCACTATTTGATGTTTTGAGGAATTCCTTTTTCTCCACGGACTATTTTTCTTGAGTGGTTATTACCTTGTGTGGTGATTTTTGGACTTTATTAATATTGATTTCACTCAGAGTAACACATTTTTATATATTTCTTGTTTCATGTCACATCACCATGTACAATATTTTGTAATAGCTGACACTGATGAAGGAGCAAGGTAAGATTAGAATAATTGAGTTAGGAGGTGGGCTAGCAAGAGACTGAATTAGAAAAATGACAACATATTTCTTTATCTAATACATTTTCTATAGTTTCTATATTTTCTAAGTGTTTTATAAAAGAAAAAGAGACACATTCAGTCCAAACTGCAAGCCCTGAGGCTTCAGGCAATGCTTCCTTGAAAATATATGTGTTTTTCCCATGGAGCATTGCCTGAAGTCTCCCTTTTGTATGGTTCTTCAAAACTAAAAACAAGAAGTAAATGATTCAACAATGCAATAGTTATACTTCCATTTGTATGTGGCTGACACTTTGCCCTCCCACTTCTCCCTCACCATGTGGGGGTGATAAAAAGAACCTTTCCCATTAAACCAAGTGATAGTAGCTAACACGCAGTCATGGGACTTAATTAATACTTGCAGGTGCAAGAAATGCATTTCAAAATACAATATCCACAGCAAAATCTGAACGATAACTTTGTGCAGTGGGTACAACTATTTATTTTGCTCATCAAAGGTAGCAATGGAACTGTTTGTTCCTGTGAAAAAGTAACCTTTTCATACAACATAATTATAAAAGAGTTTTAGCACCCTGATAAGCTGGCCAACTCATTGCAACTAATTTAGTGCTTATTTTGCTGATATAACAAGTACTGAGTCAAAGTACCAAGTCACCGATACCACCCTCTAGAATTTACTCAAGTAATCAATATTTAATGCAAAAATAAGCTTGATGCAATGCAATAATAAGTAAGCTTGAAAAAAATTAGAAAGTCATGTAAAAAAAAAATCCTGCAACATCAGCGATAGCTTGAAATATGCACCCACTGAAAATGCACTATACTTTTCCATTTGTTGCTAATCAGAACCTTCAAATTACTGTCCCTCCCACAATTCTGACCTCAGTCTGTGCAGCATGACAGCTGAAGAAATAGCAACTGTGCGTGTCACCTCCAGAAATGGGCAGATGGTGTCTAAGTCCAGGCCTACTGACAAATTTGGTTCTTTTATAACTGCACTTTCTATAACTGCTGTTGCTATATTACTGTGTTAATGGGTTTTATATAGACTTGATTATTTGATCTATTTTCTGTCTAAATTAACAAGGAAATATGTCTATTTGTGATATACTTTGGTCTGACTTTGGAAGCATTTAATGCTTATATTATTTCATTGTCATCGTATCATGCACATTAAAGATCAATCAACCAGAAAAGCCTTTAATTCCACCTCTGGACAGATACCTAAATTACTTTCTATTCATCTCAGTTTGCTTTTTTGACTTGCCTTGCCTTGAATGATTGCTAAAAATCATTCCATCTTTATCTCACAGTTAGGGCATGGAATGTGAGTTATGCCATTTTTATTTAACCGATATTAAGTCACCTAATGAAATGTCTGGGATATTTCTGGTGCTCCAGCTGGATTGGCCTATAATAGAAGTCTCGAACACTACACATGAGTAATCATGCCGGTTACTGAGTACTCATCATTCCTCCACTTAAATAGCAATGTTTAAGAATTGGTGACATTTGTGTTTAAAGTTGTTTTATTGTTTCTTAGATTGTGCCTGCATTCTTTTTTTAATTAATTCAAGCTCAAATATCTCATGAAATTGGGCAAAGGATGGATGTGTTTTAATTATCTGAAAGATCATAAAAGAAAAGGAATGGGAAAGTATTCACACTGGGGAAGACATGCCAAGTGCTGCAGCCAGGTTTCAGTGAACATTACAAATTCTATGAGCTTTTCAATCCAGCAGAGGGTAAAATGAGTCACAGTTTCAATGCGGATGATCTAACCGTGATTTGCATTATTATTATTCAGACTCTTATCTAAATAAACAGATTAGATGACTTTGGAAAATTAAAAAAATACATTTTGAAGGAATCATTGCATTAACCATTTAACTGCAAACAAGAAAGACAAAAGTGGCAAATGAGTGTTAATGGTAAAGATATTTTTCTTTAGTTAAATATAGGAAGTTAGCAAGTTATTTTACATTTTTGTAGCAGAGCTTTTTTTTATTTTTAAAAAGTCAGTCTAGTTTGATTGTGTCTATTAAATGTTTAAAGCATCATGCAATCTAGTTTACTTTTGAAATTCATACAGATATAATAAATTGACTTCAGTTGTAGAACATCAGTAATGTAAGCAACATGTAAGAGACATGTTTGACACTGCAGAGTGAGTTGAAGGAGTAGGAAAGGACATTGGCATTCGGAGACATCATTACTTATCACATGGAGATCAATGATGGTCAAGGTAGGTTTTCTAACTTGTGAAAAAAAAGTATAGTGCGCTCAACACAATCATAAATTTTACTTAATATTTATGATTGTGTTGAGCGCACTATACTTTTTTTCACATTTATTATCCCCATTTCAGTGCTGCCGCATAATTGTATGGTTAGCGCACCCTATTTTCTTTCAAAGGTTTTCTAACTTGCCTTATCATTTGTTTGAAAGTGGTTATGCACTAGTTGTACAAACAATGAAATTCTTTCCAGATTGGATGACTGCCATTTAACCGCTTTACGACCACCCGTCTCAGTTATACTGCGGCAGGCAACCGCTCCTGGGCAAACCGACGTAGCTATACGTCGTTCGCGAGCAGGAGGCTAGGGGGCGAGCACACGCTGCCAGCGGAAGCCGATGCGGTGGGCAAGTGGCTCTGATTGCCGCCTGACACCCGCGATCGTTCCCCGCTGAGAGAGAAGAACAGTCAAATGTTGTAATCACAGCTGACGTTCTTCTCCCTGGAATGATCATAGAGCCCATGTGATCCTTCTACATAGGATCCCATGTCTCTATAGTCATTTCAGAAGCCACGCCCCCCACAATTAGAATCACTCCCCTAGGCTCACATTTAACCCCTTGATCCCCCACAGGGTTAACCCCTTCCCTGCCAATGGCATTATTACAGTAACTGTCCATATTTTTAGCACTTATTACTGTAGTAATGTCACTGGTACCCCCAAAAGGGGTCCGATCTGTCTGCCGCAATGTCGCAGTCCCGCAAAAAATCACAGATCACCACCATTACTAGTAAAAAAAAAAAAAAACAATAAAGATGACATAAATCTTTCCCGTAGTTAGTAGATGCAAAAATGTTGTGCAAACCAATCAAAATACGCTTATTGCGATTTTTTTTTTACCAAAAATATGTAGCAGAAAGCAAATTGGCCTAACATGTTAAAAAAATTTGATTTTTTAACTTTTTTTTTTGGGAATGTTATATAGCAGAATGTGAAAAATATAGTTTGTTTTTTTTTCAAAATTGTCGCTCTTTTTTTGTTTATAGCACAAAAAATAAAAATCCCACAGGTGATCAAATATCACCAAAAGAAATATCTATTTGTGGGAAAAAAAGGACCTCAATTTTATTTGGGTACAGCATCGCACGACCGCGCAATTATCCGTTAAAATAACGCAGTGCTGAATCGCAAAATATGGCCTGGTCATTAAGGGGGTAAATCCTTCCAGTCTTAAAGTGGTTAAAGTCTCTTGGTAACTTTATACTTTTTTTTATAAAATTATTTTGTTGAGAGCTCAAAGTGTGGGTCATATAGCATTGGTCACACACACACACACACACACACACACACACACACACACACACACACACACACACACACACACACACACACACACACACACACACACACACACACACACACACACACACACACACACACACACACACACACACACACACACACACACACACACACACACACACACACACACACACACACACACACACACACACACACACACACACACACACACACTAGGGGGTTTTTGGCAGGACCAAGGATTTTTATAGAAGACAGCCCTGATCAACAATACACTCACTCCAGTAACAGCTACCAGCAGAAGGTTATGAAGAAACCACAATATTTAATGAAGAGACTAGATGTGCTGTTTTTGGAAAGGTCATGTACTTATAAAACATTTTTCAGAGGGTAAAGTTAAGGTCTACATATAAAAACGGTGTGTGTGAGAAAGTTTTAGGCTTTTTCTCAGTCCATATCTATATATTCTCTAATCCAGACAATGTATACAATATATTATTTTCCACAGCACTGTCACTTGAAATCGTCTTTTTGCTTTTCAGACTGCTGCTGTTCACTAAGTGCCCACAAACTGGCCTTTGTATGAAACTTAACTACTCTATTCACAGCGCTGTCCTAAATTCATACCAAACTACCTATTTCACCAATAAAGTGCAATGAATTAATTAATGAAATGTGTGCAGCAAATGTAGTGTACCATCATACAATGCTACTATGAAAGTCCAAACAATAAATGTCCACATGTAAAATAATCTTAAGAAATCAAAAATATAATAAAGTGCTTCAAAGATTACTCATATGGTGCTCCATATACATGGTGCTTTTGTGCAGCTCCTTTGTGCATATATAAAATGCCTCTGTTCTATCAGTTTACCGCGACCCATCAGATAGTGTAACGGAAGTTCATTCCGACCAAACAATACTTACTGTGCATGCGCTATGCATTCCAACATGCGTTCCACTGCACTATGCATTCCAAACACTTTATAATCTGGCAGGTAGTGGTAATCTGATAGAACACCCTTGCGGACATCTTACTACACCCAGCTACGTCTTGAATTTTAGAGTAATTTTAGTAATATAGTGAGCGTATATAAATAAATAAAGTATATTGATATCTGTGATGCTGTTTGGATGTATCATTTTGAAAGCATGAAGGTTTAGGACTGAGCAGTGCGGGTGTACCAACATGGCCTCCGCCACCTCCCTACTGCTAGCGTCCAGCTTCTTTCAAAATGTAACATCAAAACAGCATCACAGATGTGAATATACTATATATATTTATATACGCTCACTTTATTGCTAAAATTACTCTGGAATTCAAGACATAGCTGGGTATAGTAAGATGTTCGTATGCATGTTCTATTCGATTATGGCTACCCGTCAGATGATGAAGTGTTTGGAACACAGCGCAGTGGAACACATGTTGGAATGTATAGTGCATGTATTTCTTGGTTGGAACTTCATTTTTGTCACATGTTTTAATGGTTAGCGGTAATCTAATATCACCCCTCCGTGCAGCTTATAAACTTACTATGCTTCATACAACACTCTGCGCCTTTTAACACTCACTCACTCAGTTATCTTTGACTTTGTGCTTTTCAACTACAAAGTCTCCATAGGCTTGTGGATATTATCCTCCCAGGTCTTTGCAGGAATAAGGCAGCTCCTCCTTTCCTTTCTTACTCCACTCCTCTAGCACTCCTTCAACCACTGTACATCCTCATATATCATACAAGGGGACAGAAGGGGAGCCTACATAGCATAATTCTGTTTTATTAAAAATAAAGCTTTAATATGACATAGTTCTACTCCCTTATGCAAGGTAAAACAAACGATGTGAGACCAGGAAATGCCACCACGGCGTGCATTCCACTGGCTGGAAATGACGTCACATCATTTCTGGATGACGCAATTTATGGCTAGTGAAATGCACGCTGTGGCGGTGTTTCCTTGTCTCACAGCATTTTAGACTAGGAAATGCCATGTGTGACGGCAAGCACCACTTGCTGCCAAATCACATACCTGTACGTCATTTGTCTTCAAGTGGTTGTACCGGAATGCAGCTGCAGGCATCACCCTGATACTATTTTTAGAGCCGATGGTTGGCACTCTACTGATAACAACGAATGTAGCTAAGCAGCCGCCCGGCTTCTATTACAAGCAGTGGGAGGGGACTCCCCCCTCCCAACACCTTCCGCCGCTCACCCCAGCTCCTCCGCCCCACCTGGAGACCCGAGCAGCAGCCAGCTGGCCCGAAGACCTGAACAAAGAAGGAATCATCTTTGATTGGGTCTTGGATAGGGTAACCCGAAAGCTAAGCAGCCGCTCGGCTTCTATTACAAGCAGTGGGAGGGGACTACCCCCTCCCAACACCTTCCGCCGCTCACCCCAGCTCCTCCGCCCCACCTGGAGACCCGAGCAGCAGCCAGCTGACCGAAGACCTGAACAAAGAAGGAATCATCTTTGATTGGGTCTTGGATAGGGTAACCCGAAAGCAATGTCATGACATCACTTCCGGTTTACTCGGGAACCAACGGCACCAGTTTTCAAAAATCGAAAGCATTCCAAAATGCTGTCGATCTTGGCATTTTGAATGCTTTCAAGTGCAGAGGAGGGATTTGGGGTTTTATAGATCCCAAATCCCTCCATAAAGAATACCTGTCACTGCCTATTATTGTGACAAAGGATGTTTACATTCCTTGTGACAGCAATAAAAGTGATAAAACATTTTTTTTAAAGGAACAGTATAAAATAAAATAAATAAGAAAAAAAAATCAAACTGCCCCATCCCTCTGTGTTTGCGCTCAGAAGTGAGCACATAAGTAAGTTGAGCCCACATATGTAAACAGCGTTCAAACCACACATGTGAGGTATCACCGCGATTGTTAGAGTGAAAGCAATAAATCTAGTGCAAGACCTCCCCTGTAACTCTAAACAGGTAACCCATAAAATTTTTAAAAGCATCACCTATAGAGAATTTTACAGAAGAGAAGAAAAGGCGCCACTCAGTGAAGCAGGGGTAACATGTTTTAATGACACACATAAAAACTTACATAAAAGCAAAAGTCTATCATCATGGCCCGGCGTCCTTCCAGATCCACAGTGTACCCATCCTCAAAGCTGCCAGCAGCCGAGGGATGACCCTTGTAACAGACCAATCAAAAGAACTAGGTCAAAACGAGGCCGCGGTGAACTACATACCTCATTCGGAGACCGTACGGCCATGATCACGTAGATGGGCGGTAACCGGTTTCGGAGCATGCAGACAACTGCTCCTTTTTCAGACCACCAGTCTGGCTGCATTTCACCTATCAAGACCTTTTTGAATTGAAGACTTATCTCCTAGCAGGAGCGCCCATCAATCTCTCTTTCTTTCTATAGAGAATTTTATGTACCATAGCTTGTCGCCATTCCACGAGCGTGCACAGTTTTAAAGCGTAATATGTTAGGTATCTATTTACTCAGCGCAACATCATCTGTCATATTATACAATAAAAATTTGGGCTAACTTTACTGTTTTTTTTATTATTCAATAAAGTGTATTTTGTTTTAAATTGCGTTTGAAAGACCACTGCACAAATACAGTGTGACATAAAATATTGCAATGACTGCCATTTTATTCTCTAGGGTCGGCTGCAGTACACACAGTTTGAATATCTGCCAGTTTCTATTCCACTGGCTGATGCCACCCAGCATGCTGCCAGTGTGTACTAGGCTTTACTTGGCTTGTGTGCTTGAAATAGAAACCAAGCTCCATAATCCTAGGAAGTATAATAAATAGTATGCAGAAAGTCCAAACTTGCTCAAGGCAGCTAGAGACCCCCTGTGCAAACACAGTAAAATCAGAAAGTGGTAGCTGATCAAATTAATTTATAACTAAGAGGATCCCACTAACCAACCAAAAAAAACTAACTTTAATAATTTCTCAGCATTTTCAAATAGCCCATACTGTATCTCCGCCACACAAAGGCCTAAAGACAAAAGTAGCCCTGTATGCATACAACAAAAAATATTTTTAACCTAACTGCAATCATAACTTCTGCACAAAGATCTAAAACTTTGAAATATATTTCCATGCCAATATTTTGTTTTAGTTTGCCACTTTTGCAAATCACAGCAAACCTTTTTGCCCCACCTGTGAATAGTTTCTGAGATTGCCCATAGCATATAAGGGTTGATTTACTAAAACTGGAGAGTGCAAAATGTGGTGCGGCTGTGCATAGTAGCCAATCAGCTTCTAACTTCAGAATGTTCAATTAGGCTCTAGTGAAAAAATAAATTGAAACTGATTGGTTCCTATGCAGAGTTGCACCAGATTTTGCACTCTCCGGTTTGAGTAAATCAACCCTATAATCTTATCATTGCTCAAGCCCATTTGTCTGTGTTATGTAGCAGTCCTAAAGCTATTGACAGAGGGACAGCAAACCTTAGAGCCCTTTGATGGTTTTGGGCTTGTCTCATCATTTTCATCCATTTCTGAGATCATTTCATTGACACACTTCAGCTGCAGTTTGCCTCCTTCTTACATGCATTTGACCTGCTTCAGTTTTACATTCCTATAAACCTGTATGAGAATGCAAAACTCATCCAATGTGACAAAAAGTCTGCTGTTTTCTACTGAGAAAAGCTGTTTGCTAAATTATCTCAATCTACCATCACCCCCATCACCCATAGTTTGACTTTTAAAGTTCCCCAGATCACTTGCTGTTGAACTAAGATTGATTTTGATATATTTGGTGTTTGGCACATGTTCCATTTTTTTCTGTTCAGGATCTGACCTAGATCCATGACAGGGTGACCCTTTTTTTCTCTTACTTTGTGATACCATAGAATTTCTGTTTTTGCTTTGCTTTTACATTGTACAAAGATAATTGCCTTTTTAATTCACTCATCTGTCAGTATCTTTTCTTACTCTTTCACACTTACTATCCATCACTCTTCTCATGTGTTTCACAACAGATAGTCAGAGAGAATTCATGCAGTCAAAACACATCTAGATGTGAGACCCATATTGTGGATTGTTCTGAGAATCACACATCCCCAGGTTTACACATGAGTAAATATTTCAATCCACTTGACACATAGGAACTAGTTAGAAAATAAATCTGATGTGCTGCTGAGAGATTGAAATCCTTTGGTGATTTTATGTCGCCTCGTGCTGGAAAGAAAACCACGGACTCCATTTTATTTTATATTATATATTTTTATTATATTATATTTTGTATTTAAAATGTGATTTGTATTTGCATTTGCCATATTCTCTAAAAAGTGTATAAAAAGTGTAGTTGTCAACTATAGGACATATATAATGAAGCTTTGCAAAAACAGGTTAACTAAGGAGGAAGCAGCCCTTCCTCCTGAAAGGTATATCAACACACCAAAAGTCCAGACTTAATCCCCAAAGCAGAAAAAAAAAGAAGAAAAAAGGTGTTCAGTGTATGTCACCTAATCCAAAAAAAAAAAAAGTATGCAGCTGCTCTTATTATCAGTGCACATAGGCTGGGAGTTACCACTTTTTTTTAGAAGTGCCTTAATGCACCATTATGGCTTCACGCGTATTTGCAAGTGTATGCAACCAAAACATTCTGTTGCTAGCATTTGTATTTGAAACTGTTTCAGTCGTTTTTTTTTTTTTGCTGAGTAGCTTGAAAGTGCGTCAAGTAACTTTTCTATTGTTTTGTGTATTGCTCTGCTCATGTGCACATGTTCTCTTTTTTGCTACCTTCAAACTGATCAGAGTGGGTGCTGTTGTTGCAACTCTGCAACCTTTTGTTTGTTAGCAACGGCAAATGTAACAAATTCAAGTAGTTCTTATTTGCAACATTTTACTGTATGATGCTATCTTTGGGACAAATTCATAAAGAAACATTGCAATACTGGTGATAAGGAAAGTGGTGGCAAACAAAGTATCTTCAATTGTTGATTGTCTCACACATCTAACTATTTTGTCATGTCTTTGAGACAATTTTGTGACATAATTTGTCTTTAAATTCCTCTGGAACTGATACCTAAAGTGGTTGTAAAGGCTGAAGGTTTTTTTACCTTCATGCATACTATGCATGAAGGTAAAAAGCCCTTCAGTGTACAGCTCTCCCCTCAGCCCTCTAATACTTTCCTAAGCTCGATCTTGATCCAAGGATGTGCACGAGATCCAAAACTCTCCCGAGTCTCTCCCTCCTTTTGGCTGAGATGCAACAGCAGGAGTCATTGGCTCCCTCTGTTGTCAATCACAGCTAGTGAGGCGGGAGCGGGGGAGTGGAGCTGAGACACGCTCTATGTATCTTATGGATGCAGAGAGCTGGCTCAGGAGCGAGCATGCATGAGTGCCCCCACAGCAACTAGCTTGCTATGAGAGCTATTGCAAAGAGGAGGGGCCCGAAGAAGAGGAGGATCAAGGCTGCTTTGTGAAAAACCACTGCACAGAGCAGGTATGACATGTTTGTTATTATTATTATTATTATTAATAATACATTTTTAAATAACATTTTTTTTTTCTTTACAATCACTTTAATACATTTCTAATACTGTCCAAACTTCAAAGGGGGGATGCTTGTGACAGTTTGGTCTGAGTTGTGACAGATTCATTTACAGCAGGCATGTCCAACCTGCGGCCCGAGGACCCGGAACCTCATTGCAATGCGGCCCACTTCCCCCTGACCATTTTTTTTGCTGGGGAGGAAGGAAGTCAGGTTGGGGGCACGGCCACGGCAGCTGCAAACTAATGGTCACCTCAGAGGGGAGCATGTGCAGTGTTTCTGACTTCTACCACCATGACCACTTTAAATCACTGAAGTGGTCATGGTGGTTAGAGTGTTCCTTTATTATCGCTCAGAAGAAGTAAACCTCTATACTGATTTCATTTAATTTGATCATCCTCTAGTTGTGTTAAGTTAGTGCGGGGGGCGTGGTGGCGCGGCAAGGGAGCAGCAGCATTTTATTACTTCTATACCTTAACTATAGCATATATTTTATATGCGGCCGGAGAAATTTTCTCTACACTCAATGTGGCCCAGAGAAGCCAAAAGGTTGGACACCCATGATTTACAGCATATTAACACATAATTTTGCTATTTCAAGTTTCGTCATTTGTTATACTATATCAAAACAATTTTCTAAACAATATCACAGACTTATAACACTCTTTATGAATTCAAGAGAGCATGTTTTTCAACTAGACAGCAACCAGCCTTAGTACCTGTTTACATCTTCCTAGGCTCTGTTGGTTCTCCTAATCTCAGGTTGTTGATTGCTTCTGCCTGTTACTGTAAATGAGATTCCAGTAATCAGCGTGTAAAGGATAATTACTGAGTTAATAATTTACATCTGACCAATCAATCAAGAAATATTTTTTTTGCATTAAAAGGGTCAAGTGTCAGATTTATTATAGAGATCTACTACTTCTCAAAAACTGTGACTGCTCTTGCAGGGTCATAGAATTATCTGCCAGTTCACATAAAGCCAGCAAGAACCAACTCTTAAAGGGCCTATGCCTGTCATATTTGTGTGCTATTTTGGGTATCTACCCCTCTTATTACTCAATTGAGTATTAACTTATTTTTCTCCCCACAATACACCAAAAACCAGACCCTGAGATAGAAATTTTAGTCTGCCACATTACTTAGGGGGTCTTTCTACAACACCCCAGGAAGAGGGTTGTTACACATTACTCTGTTTTGTTAAGGTGATCTTGGAGTATGCCTGAATCCAATGCTGAAACCCCCCCAGCAGGCTTCTTGCTGACTCTTACATAAAATAAGAAATGCTAGTACTAGGAAGTTTTTCACAGTCACCAAACAGATTTAAACACTTCCCGTGGGCTTTTGAAGGTAAACAGGAAGCAAAGAGAGAGAGGATGTTACACCAAACACGCTCCAAAAATCTAATCCTTCTCCTTCTCCTGGGTTCAGAGCATCACACAGAACTCATTTTAAAGTGGTTTCTAAATGTTGAAGGATTACCTTGATTCATTTTCTGTATTAAGGTAAGTAACCTTCTGAGTGCAGCTCCCTCCCCAGCCTCCAATGTATACTTAGATGCAAGGCAGAAAAGGGTAATACCGCTCCAGGCAACCTGTAAAGATCCGGGTGCCAGCCTGGTCCACGACCAGAAGAACACGTAGAAAAAGGAGAGTTTGCCATCACGTCCAGGGATAAAACCATTTTTTTATTGAAACTTCATAAAAGCACAACATGATACACATGATATGTGCTTGGTCAGCCCCTGACCAAGCACACATCGTGTGTGTGTCATGTTTTTTTTATTATGAAGTTTCAATAAAGAAGTGGTTTTATCCTTGGAAGTACTGCCAATCTCTCCTTCTTCCCCTTATACTTACCTATGCCCAATCTTGAGCCAGCAATGTACATGGGAGCAGTGGTTCTCACGGCTTTCTCTCCTCATAGGCTCAAAGACAACAACGGGAGCCATTGGCTGCCATAAATCACAATCAGTAAGGAGGAAGTGTGGGTCCATTGACATACAGACCCCCACAGCAAGCGGCTTAAAGGTTTAAATCACTTTAAGGTGAATTGAGTGTATTGTGATGCACTGCAGCACAGGTAGATTGCAGGCTGCTGTGGTTGTGTGATTCGGGTGGCATTCTAAAAGACTGGCACCTACAATGTAACACATTGAATGTTGTGTATTAACATGCATTATGGTGATAAAGGTGCATTACTGTAATGCATAGCTATGAAGCCAGCCTAAGAGAATTGTTTATGTATATGTTGTAACCGTATGGAAAAATCTGCGCAAAAAGAAAACTTTCACAACATTTTATTTAAACAGCTATTATGAGTGCATGAAAATATTTTGTTCTTGTAATTGCTTTTTTAAAATATTATACATATCAGTGATAGATCCTATTGGTATGCACTGCAGTAATAAAGTATTATGGGGAAAGAATTACAAGGATAGTTTTTGTGATCCTTTTAAGGGATCATTCACCTTTTGAACTTTAGTGCTGAATAATTTTTATAGGAACAAGCATACGATTAGCTTATTAATATTTCCATGGTTTAATGTGTCTTAACAGTAGTTTCTCGGTAGGCTCTGCATGAAATTACATGAATGTGGCTTCTAATCACACAGGTTTCATCAACAAGCTCAATTATTGTTGATTTACAGCTGTGAAAGCCCAGCTAATGGCCTCTCTGAAAAGATTCACATAACTTTGACCTTTACTAATTCATTCAAAATAAACTTGATTATAATTAAAACAGTATTGTTAACCAAACATCATTTAATTTTTTTTTATTAATTAAAATTTTGCTTACTTTTCTGGAAATGCGCAAGCAACTAATATGCAAATTGGTGTCACTGTGTGTGATTGTGATCCCTCCTTTTGCTATGGCATGATTGATATCACAGCTTTTACAAATGTCCTTTTATGGCTATGAATTAAATTGATCAGTGCAGATTCCATTAAATAACTCAACAGGGTTGATTAACTAAAACTTGAAAGTGCAAAGTCTGGTGCAGCTCCGCATAGAAACCAAAATCAGCTTTTTTTTTTTTTTTTTTTGCCAAAGCTTAATTGAACAAGCTGAAGTTAGAAGCTGAATAGCCACCATGCACAGCTGCACCAGATGTTACACTCTCCAGTTTTATTAAATCAACTCCTATATGTATTGGGGTATTGTAAAAAAAAAGGGTGTAATGCTCTGCTATTCCATACTGCATGTTTTACTCCTTCATTGATTAACTTTGGGGGTAAAACACTCCCCATGTTTAAAGTGTGGTTGTTAAGGTGCAACTAAGTGATTATCCATTAAGAACATATATTTTTATGTATGTATATATATATATATATATATATATATATATATAATATTACTATATTATTTATATAGTAATATTATTTATATATATATATATATATATATATATATATATATATATATATATATATATATATATATATATATATATAAATAATATTACTATATTGTCATAAATATTGGGACACCTGCCTTTACACGCACATGAACTTTAATGACATCCCAGTCTTAGTCTGTAGGGTTCAATGTAGCGCATTTTTGAGGGCAGGCACCAATGTGGACAAGTAGGCCTGGCTCGCAGTCTCCGCTCAAATTCACCCCAAAGATGTTCTATTGAGGTCAGGACTCTGTGCAGATCAGTCAAGTTCCTCCACCCAAAATGCACTTATCCATGTCTTTATGAACTTTGCTTTGTGCACTGGTGCGCAGTCATGTTGAAACAGGAAGGGCCAACCCCAAACTGTTCACACACAGTGCCTGACCTCACAAAGTGCACTTCTGGAAGAATGGTCAAACATTCCCATAGAAATACTCCTAAACCTTGTGGACAGCCTTCCCAGAAGAGTTGAAGCTGCAAAGGGTGGGCCAACTCAACTCATCCTCAGGAAGACGAGCTTGTGTCTCCTCGAAAGGTTGAAATAAAACTGTTAGCGTGCATTGGCCTTTCAAGACCCCTGAGTGCCGCTCTCTCTTTTGGTGTATGTCAAAACAAGTACCCATTCCCTCCTCCCCCCTGAAAGTTGCCAAATGTGGAACCAGAGGGGGGGAGAAAGTAGATGAGTGAAAGTTAACCTTTTGGGTGGAACTTCGCTTTAAACAATTCACCTTGACAGCTTTGAAATAGGACTGTGGGAATCTACCGAGGGTACACAGGCCAGTATCAGCATTATGTGGCCCTCCAAGCATCCTTTGCCTGAGGTGTTTGTATACTATCTGTTGAGGAGGAAATCTGTTTTTTTTTTTTAATTTTTTCAATTTTCAACAAAAATATTTAAACTGCAATTATACATTAGGACACATAAAAACAATGTATAATCAGCACAATATTTACAAACCCAGTGAAAGAAAATCTCTGTGCAAACTAATGACTAATAAAACAAAAATAGTATGTAATAAGCACAATTAAAAATTAAAAAATTTAAACAAAATTCTGTGCAAACCATATTAAACACATTTATTCAGTGACCTTAAATAAGGAACAATTTTGATTGCTATCAACACTTATTAGAGTGTGTCCACCTGTGACTCTAAATAAAAATCAATATAACATAACCAGTGTAGCACAACCAATATAATCAATGCAATAAGTCCCAATTCTGTGTAAAACATCCACCACCACCTCTAGCCTTTAATGACTGCTTACTTCCAAGCAATGACCCCACTACAGAGTCCCAATTGCCTGTTTTTTATGTCTCTCTGGATGCCACGAGGATACTCCTCCATAAGACATCCTTGGACCACACTGGACTCTTCTAGGAATCTCAATCATTCGTATATGGCCAAAAAATAATAAAGGGAAACCATAGTGCTCTCTGCTATGAATATTTATCATAAAAACTACAAACAGGGATTAAAAATACTCATTACAGTATGTGGTACAAAAGCATGTCACTAGCTCTCCAGGCTGAAACACCGAAAAAAAAAAAAAATGCCCTGAATAGCGGCCCCTCCCACCTGTACACGTTACACTCTCTAAAAAGCTCGGTTGCTACAGGACCCTTGTGAAGTCACTACCACAATGTGTTAAGGTCATTATCATTTCCAAAGGTGGTCTAATGCCATAGCGATCAGTTAGTATATAACTATGTCATACTGTATGTTGTATTATGCTATCTCTACAAGGAAAGTGACCATCCCGGATCAGGAATGGAGATAAACATATTGCTATTTATTACACCACTATAGCTAAAGTCGTTTAATAGATTTCGTTGTTGCACAACCTTTTTCGATTTTTTACACTGTATCATAACATAGGCATGCATAATGTACCTTAATATCTATAATATTAATAGCATGTATATTTCACATTACATGAACATATTTTCAGCAACTCTTCAGCTTTAGTGGTGCTGCTTGCCTCGTTTTTGTATTTAGAGGAAAATGTATTGCTGAAGTACAACACCACAGAGACTGCGCTACAGTGCCATGCATCAGTACATACATGCTAAAGTGTCCTCTGGTTCTCAAGCCGCCCTGCATGCTGCTAACAGGGACATGCTGAGTGCAGTGAAGCAAGGATTTATCATCGGAAAGTACATCATCATATTGAGTAGTACAGTGTAGCTCTAGCCGTCTTGCCCTTCAGAGAGTTGTATAATTCCTTGCACAGCAAATTGTTTCATGATATCTTTAAAATGAACTAAGTAAGCCCTTGAGGCAGCTGTTAAATATACCGAAAAGCCACTCTGGTCCACATTACTGCTCTGTCTTCATTCCAGGACAGAATTGTTTGCCAGCTTTAGCAAAAACCTGTGGATATCACCTGCTAGGTTCAAGTGTGTGCAAGTAACGGTATTTCAGTTTTGGAATATTTAAGTACCAATTGATCACTTTAGGGAACATGGCAGTATACATTTTTTTACAAAGTCTCTTATTTTCCAAAAGCAGACTTAGAGACTATTCTATAGATACTTTTTTACACCCTTTCCTCTGTTCTCAGTGGCAGGCACATAGCTTATTACACAAATAGAATACGCTTGTGGAAGCTGTTTTAACTGCCAGAAAAATGATATTTCTGTCCATCCAGTCTTCTGATTTACATATTTCTGTTCCACAGCTCAACCCTGTCTAGCAATAGAGGGGACCTGATCTTTTTCTGCAACAGTTACACCTTGACTTAACCACTTCCCACCCAGCCTATAATGACGGTTGGGCAGGGCATTCATTATTCTGGGTGGACGTCATATGACGTTCTTCCGGAATGCACATCATGCATGCCCCATGTGCCACACTGCAGCCTGACCTGTCACTGGCTGTGTCCACCGGACACAGCTGATCACTGATCAGTGTACCAGCCTTCTGCCGATACCAGGTGATCGCTGTAACCAACCACAGCAGATCCGAAGACAATTATAAACAACTGATGGCTTCCTTTCATGCCATTCATTGTATACATTCCTGTTGCTAGCTGTGATTAGTCGCAGTGATTACATGATACAGACAGGGCCAATCACAGCGCATCTGTACCATGGAATTAGCTGTGACCAATCACAGCTAATCCCAACAATACACACTGAATGAATGTTTCATTCAGTAAAAATGGTTGCTTATACCAGTAAAATTCACTGATATAAGCGATCATAGTGTGTAAAAAAATAAATAAAATAAAACCCTAATCACTTACACAGAGTGGTACAGTGTTACTATGGTAACGCAGTATTGTTCTGGTCACAGAGGCTCACCTCCAAGGGAGGGAGAGAGGTCAGGGTAGAGGGCGAGATAAAGAATAAGGGGCAAAAGGCAAAGATGGGGGTCTTTTTAAAAGAAAGCAGATAGCCCTTGGGGGTTAGCTGAAGAAGAAGAGGACTCAAAACGCTTTCTGCGACCCCACTTTTACAGGAGACCATGGTCCGCTGAGAGCTGTCCTTGAGATTGAGCGAGCCAAGCAGAAGCAGCAGAGACTTCTGGCATCCAGCCCAGTTCCTCACCTGTCAGTTGGCCACACAGTGATCTGAACACTGGGGCTGCTCATCCATACTTTTCTTGTGCCTTTGTTGTGTGTTAAGTCAGCTCTTTCTCATGCACTCTTTAACATTTTATTTTGTGAGTATAAAATATGTTCTTTTTAATAAAGCCCTTTGATCCTTTTACTACACAAGAGGTCTGCACTGTTTTCTCCCTTCCTTTGTTTTTGCCCTTACGCTTAAGGGTATCAAGACCTAAAGGCAGATGGACAAGGCTACCTACCCCAGTTGGATACCAGCGTCTTATCTACTCATCCACCTGGCTTAAATTATGCCATTGGCTTTAATCCTTTTCTTTAACATTCCCCCAGTTCTACCCAGAATATCCCCAGCCACATTTTCTGTTGACTAGTGGTCCCTCTAATGAGGGGTCTCTATAGCCAGATATGGTCTGTCTATACCTACTGATATACATAGAGCATTGTCGCATGCCTAGGTGTTTATAGTTATACACGCATATAATATTCAGTATATATTTTTGTATATAGAGAATATATATATGTTCCGCTAATAGGCTTCTGATGAAGTATATACAGTATCTCACAAAAATGAGTACACCCCTCACATTTTTGTAACTATTTTATTATATCTTTTCATGTGACAACATTGAAGAAATTACACTTGGCTACAATGTAAGTAGTGAGTGTACAGCTTGCATAACAGTGTTTTTTTTCTGTCCCCTCAAAATAACTCAACACACAGCCAATAATGTCTAAACCGCTGGCAACAAAAGTGAGTACACCCCTAAGTTAAAATGTCCAAATTGGGCCTAAAGTGTCAATATTTTGTGTGGCCACCATTATTTTCCTCACTGTATTAACCGTCTTGGGCATGGAGTTCACCAGAGCTTCACAGGTTGCCACTTGAGTCCTTTTCCACTCTTCCATGATAGCATCACTGAGCTGGTGAATGTTAGAGACCTTGCGCTCCTCCACCTTCCATTTGAGGATACCCCACAGATGCTCAATAGGGTTTAGGTCTGGAGACATGCTTGGCCAGTCGATCACCTTTACCCTCAGCTTCTTTAGCAAGGCAGTGGTCATCTTAGAGATGTGTTTGGGGTCGTTATTATGTTGGAATACTGCCCTGCGGTCCAGTCTCCAAAGGGAGGGGATCCTGCTCTGCTTCAGTATGTCACAGTACATGTTGGCATTCATGGTTCCCTCAACGAACTGTAGCTCCCCAGTGTCGGCAGCACTCATGCAGCCCCAGACCATGACACTCCCACCACCATGCTTGACTGTAGGCAAGACACACTTGTCTTTCTACTGCTCACCTGGTTGCCACCACACACGCTTGACACTATCTGAACCAAATAAGTTTATCTTGGCCTCATCAGACCATAGGACATGGTTCCAGTAATCTATATCCTTAGTCTGCTTGTCTTCAGCAAACTGTTTGCGGGTTTTCTTGTGCATCATCTTTAGAAGAGTCTTCCTTCTGGGACAACAGCCATGCAGACCAATTTGATGCAGTGTTTGTGTAGTATTGTGTGAGCATTGATAGGCTGACCCCCGACCCCTTCAAGCTCTGCAGCAATGCTGGCAGCACTCATACTTCTATTTCCCAAAAACAACCTCTAGATATGATGCTGAGCATGTGCACTCAGCTTCTTTGGTCAACCATGGCAGAACCTGTTCTGAATGGAACCTGTCCTGTTAAACCACTGTGATGCAGCTCAGTTTCAGGGTCTTGCCAATCTTCTTATAGCCTAGGCCATCTTTATGTAGAGCAACAATTCTTTTTTTCAGATCCTCAAAGAGTTCTTTGCCATGAGGTGCCATGATGAAATTCCAGTGACCAGTATTGAAGAGTGAGAGCGATAACACCAAATTTAACACACCTGCTCCCCATTCACACCTGAGACCTTATAACACTAATGAGCCACATGACATCGGGGAGGGAAAATGGCTAATTGTCCCAATTTGGACATGTTCACTTAGGGGTGTACTGATTTTTGTTGCCAGCATTTTATGGCTGTGTGTTGAGTTATTTTGAGGAAACAGCAAATTTACACTGTTATGCAAGCTGTACACTCAGTACTTTACATTGTAGCAAAGTGTAATTTCTTCAGTGTGGCCACATGAAAATATATAATAAAATATTTCCAAAAATGTTAAGGGTATACTCACTTTTGTGAGATACTGTATACCCCAATTGGGACAATCTTTGAACAATAAGGTCCATGCATGTCAAATGAGACTTTTAAATAGATGTAAAAATGTTTGTAGCTT